>NC_031792.1:2924408-3018710 GCF_001522545.3 Parus major
CAAATCCCACCCTCACAAACCCCAAATCCCACCCTCACAAACCCCAAACCCAACCCTCACAAACCCCAAATCCCACCCTCACAAACCCCAAATCCTACCCTCACAAACCCCACCCTCACAAACTCCAAATCCCACCCTCACAACCTGAAACCCCATCCTCACCAATCCCAAATCCAACCCTCACAAACCCCAAACCCACCCTCACAAACCCCAAACCCCAACCTCACAAACCCCAAATCCCACCCTCACAACCTGAAACCCCAACCTCACCAATCCCAAACCCCACCCTCACAAACCCCAAACCCCAACCTCTCAAATCCCAAATCCCCCCCTCACAAACCCCAAATCCCCCCCTCACCAATCCCAAAGCCCACCCTGTTGTCCCCACAGCTCCCCAGGGCTGCTGGCTGCATTTTCCTGGTGGCTGCCCAGGCCTGGGAGCTGCAGGCCCATGGCAAATGTGCCGTGTGTGTCACACCAGGGGGAGCAGACTGCTGATTCCCTTCATGCCTAATTACCCAGGAGCGCCTGGCACGATGATTTATTTAGCACAGCGCTGGCCCAGCTCTCAGACAGGTCCCGTGTCCAAGTGGAAAACACGCTCCCTCCCGTTTTCCTGCTGAAAGGAAAACCAGCCAGGGCATCCGAGGCCACAAAACTCTTCTCTGCAGTGATGTAGGAGAAATTGTATGGACCACTGGATG
Source organism: Parus major (assembly GCF_001522545.3). Lineage (NCBI taxonomy): Eukaryota > Metazoa > Chordata > Aves > Passeriformes > Paridae > Parus > Parus major. Next base: position 2,925,113 of record NC_031792.1, read on the forward strand.
CCAAAGTTAGGGTGGCTGCACCTCAGAAGGAGCTCAGAAATCTATCTGTATCTCCATCTGAAAATAAATATATTTTTAATATATTTTTTCATATATTATTTTTATATATTAAGTATGTATATTCTGTTCTGAGACACAAATGACATGTTTTTGAGAGGAATTTCATTTCACACAGAGCTCAGTCCTACCTGTGACTCTGCAGCTGGGACAGGTAACTCCATTCAATGCCTGAGATGCTTAAACACCCTTGAGGCTCTGAAATAAACAGCAGAAAGTCAGGCAGGACGGAAAAGAGCAGGGAAAAAAGGGACATTCCCCATGTTTAGAAGCTGTTAGATGGACAGCAAGAGGAGAACGCAGCCTCCTCCAGGAGCAGGGCTGGGGGAAGCGTGGCTGAAGATCCCCCAGAGAGCGGCACAAGTCTGGGGTAGAGGATTGCTCAGGGTTTGGGCTGCTGGCCACAGGTGGTGTTTAACCCCTGGAGCACAGACCTGGAACAGCCTTGCCAGGGCAATCCCAGAGCCCAGCAAGGCACGGCCACCACATCCAGGAGAGGACCATTGTTCCTTCAGATCTGCCACTTTGAACGAGCGCCAAACCTCCGCCTCTCCGGAGCCAACAGCTCCAGCTGGGACAGCTTTGCCTCCGTCTTTTCCCCCTCAGGACGCATAAAACGCGTTCCTGCTCTCCTTCCTGACACCAGAAAAGCCTGGATTGCTTCCCATTGTGCTGCTAGAGCTTGAAACGTGGCCATGCTATTTACAGCTTCTTCTTTGCCCGGAGGGATTGGAGACGCATCCCGGTTTTTCCACCATATGCAAGCAGCAGGCACTGCTGCATGTGCCAGCACGGGGAGCTCAGCCCTACCTGTCCAGGCTGCCTTGTGGCCGCTGGAAGCACTACAGAGGGAAAAAAACTGGATTTCCCCAGGAATTCTGTCTGCATCCCCATTGTTCTCAGTGCTCAGTTGCATCCATCCTTCAATTCTTGGTGGGAAAGGACAAATTAAAGCAAGGCTCTGAAGGGTGGGGCTCGGTTTTTGGTCTTCTGAACTGTCATGCTCGCTTTTGGCCACTGAAGAGCTTTTCAAAGGCTTTCAGTGACTCAGAAGCCTCAAATCTCCTGGTTTTCAGCGGGAGTTGGGCTCCTGGGCTCCTGCTGGAGCTGCAAAAAGCATGTTCTGCATGTGAGTGTCCTGGAGAAACATCCTGGCTTTTCCAGGGACATCTGACAGCCCTGGGAGAGGCTCAGGCTGTTTGGGTTGGGATATAAGTGGGGTGACTTTTGGAGCCTGTTGGGGAGGGTGGAGCTGGCCCTGCTGCTCCAGCAAAGCTTATCCCAACCTTGCACCGAGAGAAAAAGCGACCCTGGAGATTTTATTCCTACAAAGAACCCAGCCAGATTTTAGATAATGCTGTGTCCCCAGATGTCCCCGAGAGAGAAGGCTCCAAGAGATCAGATGGACCCGATAAGAGAGACAAGGATGGACCTCCAGAGTTTGCTTTGCCTACCAGAGGCAAAGCAAAGTCTGACCCAAAGGGACTTTGGGGCTGTTTCTGTTGGGAACTCAGTTAAGGAAATTAAGATTGTAAATCCTGCTAAAGAGCTTCTTTGGCCAAACCCCCAATAGGCAGAATCAGAGGGAAGAAGTGGAGCAGAAAAGCGTGTGATGTGTACAAAAATTTCCCAAATGATAGGTCTCTTCCAACTTTGGGAACTATGAAATAAAGAAGAATGTACTGCATTAATTTGATGGAGCACTAAATAAGAGTAGCTGGTGTTCAGCCATTAATCCAGATGTGTTTAATGTTAAATCACAAGAAAGTTGAACTTTGAAGATGGTGCAAGGACAGAGCAGGAAGCAGCTCCCAAGGCTGTACCAGCATCCCCTCATCTCCCACACAATTTTGGGCCAGGCCTTCACATCTCTGATCAAAAGTAACCAAAGGTTGCTGTGATAAAGCTGAGACAGCAAATAATGCAGTGAAAGTTACGGCCACAGAATTCCAGGGGACTCAACTCAGTTTAAAAAATTAGATTAACGATTTTTTCAGTGTCTTGTTGTAGGGTAATAAATGACAGCAGGCATTTACCTCTGACAACCTCTGGTTTTACATTCCAGGCAAAATAAAGTTGATGGAAGGAGGAGAAAAAGACAAACTGCACAAGCAGCAGCGTTGAGCTCAGGGAATTTAATTTTTCTCCTCTCTCAGGAGAGAGCTGTCTCAAGGCTAAATGTTTTGTGTGCACAGGTACATGTGATAAATACTCGTGGAGAGATGCTGAAGTGCAATTCTTCTGAAGGAGCTGAGCTGCATCATTTGTGCTGCGTGTCTAACCTGAAAACAGCTCGACTTCAATAAGACATGATACTTGAAAAGAGAAGGGAAGAGAAGAAAGGAATAAAAAAAAGGGGGGAAAAAAATCAAGATTTGTTCGTAATTTCTGATATAAGGAAAAAAGGGTTTGGGTTTTGCTTCTGAGCAACTAGAGCTAAAAGCCATTTTATTGCAGTGAGCAGGTTGGATGTGTTTTTGCCAGCATAAAAGGACTTGCTGTGTATCAATCCCTACAGGATTCAGGAGTTTTCTGGTGCCTAATCCCAACCTGGTAGAGATGCCTCAGCTGAGAGCACAGACAATATCAGGGCTGAACATGAAGTTTAGAGCAGAAAACAACCACAAGGAGCATGAAAATGCAGGATTTTTCAGCCATCACAGTGGCACAGGAATGAGGCTGGAGCCTAAACCCAACCAGCTCGACAAAACCCAGGTCAGGTGAGGAATTTGATTTTCTGGCCTCCTTGATCTTACAACCTTAGCAAAGATGGAAGATTTCTTTAAAAAGAAACACCTACACCGTGACTGGCCAGAATCTGGCCATCAACCTGGAATTCCCACATGCAAAATTCCAGACTTAGCACTTCCCAGGAGCTGGCAGCACAGGCAGGTCTGCAAGAGGAAAACGCCAGCTGTCCATGGGCACCGCAGCAGAGCTGAGGCATGAAAGAGGCAATAAAATCCATCTCCTTAATCATCCCCGAGTCAGCACAGCCTGCCTGAAATCCCAGCTCCGAGAGCCCTTCACAGGAAGCTCATCATCCCCGAGAACTGAATGGATCCATTTCAGTTTTTCCACTCCAAGTCGCTGCTGAGTTCAACTTTGGCTCCGCAACAAAAGGAGCCCCGGCTGCCAGCGCGCACAGGGCTCGAGGTGAGAGCAAGTTCTTCTTTATAAAGCAAGTTCTGCAGCACTGGGAGAATTGCTGAGTTCTCCCTCTGGGTTTTCTATTGGATTTCTGCTTGTAGGCAGAAATTTAAATGGAACGTGGTGTTTAACTCCTGAGAGTCCGAGGAGGGGAAAGGCGACGGCGGAATTTCCTCCCTTTGTTTTGGAGATTTACAGGAACAGAGCTGGAGCGGCGTTTTTGGAGTGAGATTTGGCTGAAGTTTCCACACCTCCAGGACTGTAAAGCCTTGCCTTTGCTAGGGGTTCCTAAAGCACATTGCAAAGATTTGGGATGATGTGGGAGTCTGTGGTGGGTCGATGCTGGCTGAACCCCCACAAAAATCACCTGCAGAAGCAGCACAGAGCGGCCCCAAGGAGATTCAGGGGGTCCCCAAGCCTTGCAGCTCTGCAGGGCCCACCCAGCACCCCCATGAGCCAAGGGGGAGCATTTTAAATGTGCCCACCCTAATCTGAACTGCCTTGATACGCTGTGACAATATCCTGTGAGATAAGAGGAAGAAGAAAGCGGAATTCTTTCTCATCCCACCTGAAAGAGCTCATGGAAAACATCATTATAACCGAGATGAACGCTTCCATTTTGGATATATTGACACTGCACTACAGAAATTCCTCTATCCAGACTTTCCTAAACAGCTTTAGCTTGCACCAATTGATTTTTAACTCCCACCTGAAAGCATTTACTCCTTTTTTGGGATTTTTTTCCATCACACACACACTCCCTCCCTTTTCAAGCCGCTGCCTGGTCGTTGATTTATTCCAAGAACTCTCCTTTCTTCTCAATATCTCCCTTATCCTTTCTTTGCCTGTTGGTAACTTGGCTTATCCCATTTAAGTAGTTTGCAGGGTCAGAGCAAATGTCAGGGGATGTTTGTCTTATGTCCCATGAATTTAAAAGTCCCTTGTCCTGCAAATGCTGTTGTCCCTGTGGCTGCATCACCTCCTTAACTGCACACAATACCTTGTTTTTAAATTTCTTTTATGGGCTCTTTCAGTGATTTTAAAGTTTTTAAGGTATCTGGGTGAATTCACACGGCTCCAGATCACCACGGACCTCAGAGTAACTCTTCCTACCAGAGGAGTGAAAACTTTTCATTTGTTGCAGAGGTGAATGCAATAAAGACCCACAACATCTCCATCAAGCAGAACTTTGTCTGGTGTTTACTTGGAAACCACTCTCAGATGTGTTCCTGCCATAAACCCCTAATTGTAAAAGAGTCAGCAGGACTAAAACTCTTGGAATTGGGTGCTACACCTCGTGGTAAAGTGTTTGTAGATTTTTTTTTAACCTTTAAACAAACAATTGCAAACAAACAAGGTTTAGAGAAACAAATAATAATAAGTGGAGCAGGAGAGCTAAAATCACCCCAGACTGCTTCACACAATTCTGCTGGGGGCTTGTTCCCCTGCCAGCATGCAAGGAATTCATGCAATTAAATTAAAATCATTAATGAATATAACCTATGCATTGGGAGAAAAAGCCCAGCTCTCTCAGATGCGATTTGAACAAAGCAGGAGCAATGGATGCTGCTCTGCCACTCCTGTTCCATGCGCAAGGAGATGCTGCATTTATCTCTCTGCTGAGCCATCAAAGCACCTCAGGTACCTCAGACAGAGAAAATGTGCCAAAGAAAGCAAAAATAAGCGGCCAAGTGGGATTTAAGGCAGATTTCTGTTATGAACTGCAGCAGAAATTCGTAACAAAGCATGAATGCATATTTTGAACGCAGCGTCTTTCCAGACAGGTATTTATCTCTTCTATATTTGGAAGCACAACAGGTTTATTTCAACAGTTTTTACTTTGCATTAAACAGCCATGGGGCAATCCAAGAGAAAGTGCTTGGAGCAGGGACTGGCACCTGCATTCCCCCTCACCAAGGGAGTGTCAGCACTCAGCTCCTCTCCCTGGATTAGTGACCTTTCAAATCTCTGCACAGCACAGCACCTCCACAGACAGAGCATGGAGTCAACTCCAAACAGCCTCTCAAGGCAAATAATTCCTAAATAAAACAAAGAGAAATAAATTCAAGGATGAATCTCTGCTTTCCCTCTCTATTAGCAGCTTATCTTCCTTCTGTTTGCAGCTTCCAGGGGGAAATAGTTCCCAGAGGAGGCTCCCTGCAGGTGAATGCCGGTGTCTCAGCAATGCCCAGGTGTTTAATGCAGCCCAGAGGGATGCAGAGCGCTCAGGTCCAGCCCAAGTGTTGCTGTGAGGCTGAACCTGCACTTTGCAGATCCCATCCTGCTGCACAGCCCTCAGCTCACACAGCGCTCCCCAAACACTTCCCAGCCCCAGCTGCTTCCATGAGGCACGTGGGGATGCTGCTGCTGGCCCAGGGATGCTCAGCCTGGCTGCCTGTGCCTCCCCTGAGCTGCTGCTCTGGCTGTTCTCAATCCTGCCCTTGCTCAGCCAGCCCCAGCTGGGAGCTGGACCAGTCTGCTTGGGATCTGCAGGGACAGGGAACCTTCCCCTCCTGCCAGCACAAACCTCCCAGCTCCCACTCACCAGGGAGGGTTTGCAGCTCTGTGCTCGGTGTTGTGGATGGGAATTACTGGAAATGATCCACCAGGAATCCCAGCTTCCAGCACCCACATCGCATCCCATGCGGGCAGGAAGGGGAGAGGCAGAGGATTCAAAGCTTTTCCTCTCCTTTCTCTACCAAAAGCTGTGGAGCTGAGCGAGGCAGGGCCAGCACTCACACAGTTACTGCTGTTCTCCTGCCAGCTGGAAGGAGACACAACTTTTCATGGGTCAGGACTCTCAAGCAACGCTCCAGTTTCCAGTTTGTGTCTCCTGAGATGCACAAACCCCCTCCCAACTCGCCCTGGACATCATTTCCTTTTCATCTTTCTCTCTTTTCAAATTGCTGAGCAATATAAATGCTTTTAACAGCCATTTCCACATGCTTGATTTACTCCAGAGTTTCTGAGGAGATTTCCAAACAACCCCAGCTTATCTAAATCCTGTCTTGTTGGTGTTTTTAACTCGCAGGAGTTTAGCAATTGATTAAAGAGGAAACAACTGCTGGGTGTCTGATACAGAATGAGCTCCCACACCTCAGAGCATGGAGTGGGTTCCATGTCAGGTTCCATGCAGGGTATTTGTGGCTCCTGTCACTTAGCTGGGACCCTGCTCCTTTTTATTTCTTTTTATTTCTTTTTATTTCTTTTTATTTCTTTTTATTTCTTTTTATTTCTTTTTATTTCTTTTTATTTCTTTTTATTTCATTTTATTTCATTTTATTTCATTTATTTTTATTTCATTTCCTCCTTGATTTCTCCATTTATAAAGCCACACATGTGAGCAGTTCGTATGTGGCTGGAGCATTTCTACAGAAACATTTATATATTAAAAATAATTTAAAATAATTAAAAATATTAAATCATAAAATTATTTAGATTCAAAATTATCAAGTTTCAAAATCATCCAGTCCAACTCTTAACATTTTTTTTTGTCTCTATGTTATCATGTAAACAAAAAGAGTAGGTAGTAAAAAAAATGTTTCTAAAAGTTTTATTCTATTTTCTTATTCTTGTAATTTTATTAATAAACTTCCTTTATTCCTTCTAAGTTTTAAGCTTGTTTTGCTCTTCTTCTAATCTATATCTCACAAGAAATTAATACGTTTTCTAGTGCTTTTTAAACTAATACTTTAAAACCACATTTATTTAGCACATTAACCAAGAAACAAAATTAACAAATCTAAACTACTACAGGTTTTGAGATCATCCAGTCCAACCCTTAACCCAGCACTGCTGAGCCCACCACTAAACTGCATCCTCAAAGTGCCACATCCTTATATTTTAAATAAAAAAGGCCAATTTATTGCTTATAACCATTTGTGCCACACCCAATGTGCTGTTACAGCTCCTCTTGCGCGGTGTCTGCAGCCCTGCTGAGAGAGACACTGCAAACACAGAATTAAAACCAGATTGGGAGGTTTTGGAGCAGCCTCAGATCCACTTTCTGCTCAGTGTTCCCTCTTCAGGTGTTGAGAAGGAGCTGTGCCGGGAGAAAGGCAGGAAATTCCAGGATTCTGGTGACTGGAGGTGGCCTTTGGTCCATCCACAGGAAAGCAGGGAAGACCAGGATGATGACAACATATTTAAAGTGTCACTGGTATAGGAACAGTCAGAAAAATGCTGTTTATGACCCATTTCTCCTCAGCCATCAAAGCCAAATCGCTTCTCCAGCGCATCCTTTCTTCTTATTGATAAAGAGATTAGAGATTGAACCCAACTTTTCGCCCTTAATCTCACCCTGGTGCGTAGCTGGAGAATTGGAGGGAGGTTTAGTGCCAATATTATCCTGAGGGATCTCAGCCTGACTTCCAGGCACCCCAGAAATGAAAGGAAGCAGGAATCTTTTATGCTGCAGAGACATTCAGACAGCTGACACGGGCACATCCTCGGGAATGTACAATCATCATCACTTCAGGCACTGATGCTTTTCAGGCAATAAACCCTGATTGGCCTTGTTCTCCACCTGCAGCAGTAATTTAATCCACTTCACTCAATTTAGCAACGGGCTTCTTAAAAGAAGAGCTGGAAACCCAGGTAATTAATTAAGAAAAGGGTTTGAGCTTGTGCTGGAGAGTAAAGGAATCCTTAAGCAGTTACATAATATCACCCAAAATTTAAAGTTCCTAAACTACGCGCAGTGGTGGGGAGGAAAGGAACTTTGGGATAAAAAATATTCAATGTACACAGAAAACATGGACAAACCTGGAGCCAGCTGATGAGATTAAACACTCCAGAGACTCCAGAGAGAGGTGCTTACTCCTACAATATTAACTCAGCCATACTTTTATCTCTTTATGTCTGATGTTAATTTACTGACAATTAATACACCAAGATTTGCACATCACAGGGCAGAGAGGAATGGGAAGTGCTGGAGAAATGACTCAGGGTTGTTTCAGAGTTGCTGGAGCAAAGCTAAATCCCAGTGAAATCCCCTCTCCTTCACCAAAAACTGACATTTCCCTGAAATTTTAGGGGAACTCCAAGAACTTTGCTCAGTTGTGATGACTGAGGGGAGGAAACTGCAGGGTCACCCCAAATAAAGGACACTGAGCATGAATTTCGCTGGGAGTTTTGGGGATTGCCCAGCACCAACACATCCTGGAAAACAGAATATTACGGATAACACCTCCCTGCCACCTCAGGCTGAGCCCTGGAAGCTGAACCAGCACAGTTCTCATCTCCAGCAGGTCCATCCCTGCTCCCCCATCACACATTCCCACCTCACCCCAAACTCTGGCCGTGCCTGGAGCTGGAGCTGGGAGACAAAAATCCAAATTGAACTGTAAATGGGTGTTTGGGAAGGAAATGGGGTATCCCTGAGGTACAGCAGGTGTCAGGGTGATGGAACTCATTGGTTCTGGGGAGGAGAAAACAGGATGGTAACCCCACCAAATGCTGCCACCCTGGAATTTGGATTAATGCCTGGATATTTTGGGATAATTTGGCACCCAGTTCTTCACGAGGTGGGGAAGCTGAGCGTGCCACGGAGCAGGGACACCCTGAGCTGGCCTCAGGGAGGGTAAAGCCAAACCCAAATTGTGGCACAGCAGCAAATAAACCCCTCTGGACATGGGGACACAGCACAGGGACACTGGAGCGGCACTGGAGCCAACCGAGGGAGCAGAAAATCTGAATTAATGAGCTCCCCTGCACCAAACTTGCTCCCACACACAGCCATTCACCGCTCTGCACCCTTTAGTAACCCCATTATCCAGGTTTGCCCATTGTCTGGGGCTGCAGTGGCTGCGTTATCCGGGACAATGAAAGCCAGGCTGCACTCTGGTACCTTCCTCCACATCCTAACACCCACCCCTCTCCTCCCTTTCTCTCGAGAGGAAGGGCACAACAAAGTTCAAAAAATAAAATAAAATCTGGAAAAAAAAACACCCCTCACTTTGGGTTCCACCCTCTGACCTGCCTGGGCTGAGTGATCTGCCAGCGAAAAGACCTAAATCCAAATATTAGAGGTTAAGCTTTCACTTCCCACTTAATTAATTAATATTTCTATAAACACACGCACACCTCTCTTCTCAAACTTCTGTAAGTCAGCACATTTTATTATTTTTTTTTTCCCTGCAGACTCTCATAGCTCCTTCTCCCCCCTCCCTCCCCGCTCCAAACTTTATTATAAAGCCCCAAAAGTTCACATAATGTCTGGCTATTGTTTCTCTAAAGAGGAATTCTCCTCCCCGCCTCCTTCTTTCTCTGTATCTCTGAGGCACCACATGGCACAATAAGAGCCCTTTCATGTTCAAGACTCCCAGTCGTTGCTGTGGTAACTCACCCAGCCTCACCGAGTATCCAAATAAATAGCGAAAATTAAAAAATCGGAGCCCCAGCGGGGCCGGCTGCAATCTTATCTCTGCCGCGATGGCTTCAAGGGACATTAAGAAGCCAAATAATAACCTTTTGCCCAGATTAGTCACCTAAAAGTGGCGATTATTGGAGACAGAAGGACATTTGTGCTGTTCCAACAAGTATTTGGAGCACAAAGACGGGGAAGACGCAATGCAGAGCACCCGTAGCCAGTGGCATCAAAATGCCGAGTTTTTAACCAGATTTTTTTCCCTTCTCCTCTCTCTCCTCGACAGCTTCGTGCTCGACACTCCCAGGGAAGCTTTTGAAGGATTTTTATCTCACGGGCAGCGAGCAGCACGAAGTGTCATTAATTGTTAGCTCGCAGGAAATGCTGCTACAAAGAGAAACCCGTGCTTTCCCTAGAAAAAATAAATGTAATAATAAATTATATATATATATGGATTTTCTTTTCCTCCTTCTTCTTCTTCTTCTTTCTTTCCCCTCCCTCTACGTGCCGAGACAAGCCACCGCTTGAGGCCCCCGAGTATCTGCTATTATCAGTTAAGTCACGTCTAGTGCCAGGCAAAAGGTCATTTCAGGTCATTCCCGAGATGAAAGGAAGGGGTAATGTATGTGAGAATGCCTGAACTGGCAAGCGAGGAGAAAAAAGGGCGAGGGGGTGAGGGAGAAAAAAGGGAGGAAGGAAAAAGGATGCGAGACGAGGAAGAGAGGGATAGAAAGAGGGAGGGAGAAGATGAGAGGATGGTATCAGGCTGAAAAGGAATGTTCTTATTGCCAGGAAACAAATAAAAGCCCGGAGCGCAGCACCTCTGCTGACACGCTGTGAACTTGATTCCTCATCAAATAAAAAGGCTGCCACGTTTTCCGGGGTCATCTTTTTAATTCATTCCTTCAATTAGGGTTTTCTGGTTGGTTTTTCTTTTTTTTTTTTTTTTAACCTTAACTGCTGAGAAAGGCAAATGCTTAAGGGAGACAGGACTATCCATTGTCTGGGGTGTCTGCTTCAGCTTCCTTTGTCTGGGAATTAGAAGAGAGAGGTAGAGGCTGCTTGCTTGTCTTTTTCCTTTTTTTTTTTTTTTTAATGCACAAAAAAAAAAAAAAATCAATTTTGCATTTAGCAGTGAAAAATAAAATATCACGACGCTGGAGAGCAGACAGCCCAGCCTTCCTCCATTTGCCTTTTCTCACTTCTCCCCCTTCCCCCGCTCACCCCCCTCCCCATAAGGTAGTAGTCGGATGAAATTTTCAGCGGAGCCCATCAGTCATTCCTGAAGCCATTCCAAGGCTCCCCCTCCGCTCCTCACATCCAGCTCCCCCTGCTCCCATCCCCGGCTGGACTTGTCTAACAAATCATTTCTGTAGGACAAGCTCCGAGCCCGGCCCTGAGCCGGGGAGGAAGAGCCTGAGCGAGGTTTTGTTGTTGTTGTTCCTTTATTTGTGAAAACATTCCCATTCTGGGATGCCCTCCTCCTCCTCCTCCTCCTCCTCCTCCTCCTCCTCCTCTCTGCTCCCCCCCAGCCTCAGGCTGACCACACTGCCTGTGCCTGGAGCCTCAGTGGAGTGTTGGGAATGACATCACATGGAATTATCCTTTTAGCAGCGTGCTGGGATCCCTTCTGTGCACAGCAGCCTCACCCAGCCCCATAAAAACATCTTTGTGCTTTAGCCCTCAGAAGATTTTTGTTTTGTTTTGTTTTGTTTTCTCGGTGGTGTTGCCGTTTCTCCCTCTCCATCCCACCGTATCCATATGGATTTAGTGCTTCCTAAGGCTTGGGAGAAGGGAAAATTACCTGGGGAACAACCCCAGATTTCTTTGTTAGCAGCAGGGCGCTGTGTTTATGGAGTGTGGGTGTTAAACTACCTCCAAAATTTGGGGTTCTGCTGAGGGTGTGGGTGGACACAGAATCACAGAAAAGCTGAGGCTGAAGGCACCTCTGGAGATGACACAAAGGTGACACAAAGATGGATGAAGCTGTGCCACCCCACACCACCCTTTGAAACAGCACAAAATCTTCAAAACCCTGGTGCTAAAACAGCTTTGGACACTCAGAACACCCAGATGAAACCTCTGGAAGCTGCTGATAATGGTGGCATTCCCACCCTAGGCCTATCTAGAGGGGTTTTCCTGGTGTTTTGTTCTGGCAGAGACTCGAACCAACAATTAAAATTCATTTTGAGGTTTTGCAGAGTCCTTCGAGAGCCCCAGTGACTCCGTGGCTGGAGCTGTGCAAGACCAAGGTTTCAGTCCCATACCTAATTAACCAGGCTGAATTAGGTTCCCTCTCTCCTGCTGATGGTTCTTCATTGCCAATAAATTACCCTGTGCATTTTTTTTCTCCTTCAGCCATGCTAAGTTTCCAGCAGCCCCACTCTTCTCCCCCGTTTGTCACTTTTATTGCAGCACTATCAGAGACGCAGAGTTGCAGGCACTTAATCAAACCTGCCCCGAGCTCTTGTGTCTCTTTGCAACTTGCTGCAGCTCTGGAGAAGGTTCCTCCAGGATTCAGGATCTCCACAAGGAAACCTTGGCATTCCTGCTTTTCTATTTATTTCCTAATGCTGGAAGTTAAGGCCATTTGGCTCCTGAGAGCTCGCTGCCAAAACAGAAATCACACCTGGTGTCAGCTCCTGAAATATGGGGGTGAAACAAACTCAGAGCTCTCTTCTTGACACAAAAGTCACCCCAAATCCAGAGATGTATTTTTTTTCTCCCCCCAATCCTGACATTTCTGCAGCTGTGCCTCTCCAAAGGGTTAAAGCCACGGCATGTTTGTGGGTGAAGAAGCTGCAGGTGTGAGAGCACTAGCTGGGTAAGGGAGCAGTAATGAAGGCAAGGACGGTGGGAAGGGGGGTTTGCAGCACTCTGAACGTCCCTAAACGCAGGATTCCGTCAAGGAAAATAAAACCACAGTGAAGTTTGGTAGCTCAGCACCAAAGGTGCGTGATTCCCACGCCAGTGGGGCTGATTCCACACTGCCCTGGTTTGTTTGGCCCAGCTCCCTGGGACAGCAAATCCCCAAATCCCCATCAGCTCCTGCTGAGCTTTGGGCTGCAAGCCCAACCCAAACTCAAGCTGGGAAGCGACCTGAATATCTGGGCTATGATGAACAACACTTCAATTTTTAAGTAAAAATTCAAGTTTTCAGGCAGAACCCAGGAGAAAAAGGAGCTTGGCTCACAAAGGAAATAAAAGGTAAACATTATTTATTATTAGAGGCAGAAATTCCAGCAGTGGAGGATAAAAATAAAACCCCCAAGTACGGTTCAGTCCAAGCCCTGGCTGTATTAAGGTTGAGAAGCACAACAAGAGCAATGTAACTCAGAAAGAATAATGACCCCAGCAGCTCTGGGAGCTCCCAAAAAGCCATGGAAGAGGCAGGGAACACTTCCAGGGATGGGGCAGCCCCAACTTCTCCAGGCAGAGACCCTCACAACAAAGATTTTTTTTCCCAATATTCAACCCAAACCTACTGACTTCCAGTTTGCAGCCACTCCCCCTTTCCCTGTCACTCCTCATGTGAGACACCAAACCCTGAGAGGGGCTCTCACTATGAAATTCTTGGGTTTTTTATTCCTCAGCTGGGTGTTAAACAGAGCACCACAGACCTCACACAGGATTTGTTTATCACAGCCCACAAGGGATGCACTGCAGAGACTCCTAAAGCAGGGAGTCCCCACCAAATTAAAAATGTAAATGTATTTATTTCTGATATTGGGCTCAGATTCCATCCCCCCACCCCACTTCCTGAAAATCAGTGTGGATAAAGCCTCTGCCACCAGATTTCCAAGATAGCTTCCTGTAACAGGACTGGAGGCATATGCTATCAGCACCTGAATATTACTTTGTTGTTAGGGACCAGCCATATGTTTCCTATTTGAAAAAATTACTTTATATCACAGGAAGCCACTTTTTCTAGCAACAATAGCAGAGGTTCTTGTAACCATTTCACCCATGGAGGGGGGAAAATAATGCCAAGCCACCCCACCGGAACAGCTTTCTGCAAGTCACGAGTGGAACTTGGGTTTTGAGGCTTAGGTTGTGATTAATTTATTCAGTGAAATGGGGCTGTTGCAACAGCAGCCAGGGGAAATTAAAAGACTTCAGGATATGAACAACATGTTGGAATAGTGTCAGCTTCCTCCGTCACCGAGCCTGGAACCAAAGCTCGGCTTTATATAGGGACAGAAAACACGGAATCTGACAGAATGTTTGGCGCTCTGACAAGGAGACACCTCTCCACCATGAAAACTGAGACCCAGCCACTCAACACAGAATTTCCAAAATCACATTGAAGACAGTTCCTGATGCTACACACAACCATAACATGGAGTGTCTGCAATGGGAGGCAGATGGGAGCCTGCCAAAACCGAATTACGTTTTTTCATTTGAAAAGGAAACTTTCTTTCAAACAATATTATTTGCTCTGACAGTGATTTTCCTCCTGGAAAACATCCTGAGCACATTTCCATGTGAAGGACCACTGCATCACCCCTGAGCCTGGGACAGGGACCAAGGAGGGATCAAACAGCTCTGCAATCACAAGGCACCAGGATGTCTCATTGCTGGAACCGAAACCATTTGGGTTTTCAACGACAATATTTAGTATTTGATTTCTAGCAGGGATAAGGAAAAAAAAAAAATTTGCCTTCATCAGAAGCCCTTCTGGAAAAGCTCCACATCCCATTCCTGCTTTGCCAGCTGGCCCAGCATCCAGAAACATGGCACTAAGCTTGTGGATATTTATTTCCCTTGGATATTGAGGTAGACGTTTGATGCGTCTCTTGACAGAAACTGTACGAAGTTTTGAGGAAAAGCAACAACAACCAGGAAGGTTTTCCAGCCATGGGAGGGGTCAGTAGTTCAGAATTTCAGTATTATCGAGGTGTTCTGGTGGTGGCAGGGACATCTCCATTCCAAGAAGGGAGATGTCCAAGTCTCCAGCTCTGCTCTGGGATGAGCAGCTTTGTTCCATTCCTGTCTCAGTTACAGCTGGGAGTTTTCAGTCACCAGGGTCAGAAAAGCCCCAGTCAGACACAGCAGAGCTCTAAATCTGGTTCCTCATCGAGTTTAGGTTGTCACAACATGTGCTTGAGCTCCAGCTGAGATTCTCCTGATATTTTGGGGGAAAATGGAAATACATGACAACCCCTGCCTTGTTCTACATCGACACATTTTAGGTTTTATACCCCGATCTAAATTTCCTTCTGGGGAGTAAAGTGCTGCTCATGTAGAACTCCACAGCCCAGCCCAGTTTTGCCCCACTTTAATTCAGTGTCCCACTGAAGTTGCCACAGATTCAGAGTCAGGCTCAAGAAAAGCTCAGGCAAAGCTCTGAGGGAAATGTTCCCTCAGGATAATTTGATGTTTCCAGCCCCAAGGAAAGTGCACAACTCATGAATGCATGAAAATCCACAAACACTTAAGATCAGAAAAGAAAAATCTGGGTAAATGATTATTAATTTTTTTGGACAAAGGCTCTGGTTGGCTGTGGAGTGGTTCAAAGTGCCATCTGCACGGGAGACAGTAATGGGATGTGATGGGAGCGCAGACACAACACGGCCGCCGCGGCTCTGCCTCACCCCCAGCATTGTCTCGGAGCCTCTGGGAGCTCTGCCTGCATCTGGCAGAAAAGTTGATCAACTTGGGGTAGCTAATCAGGCTGCTGCAATTTCCGGCCCTTTCTTTCCCAGATTCCTCAGATCAAAGTTCAAGTCCCAGAATTATTATTCCCCGAATGCTTAATGAGCTCCAACCGAGGGACACCAAAGGCAGAGCTCAAACATTGACCGTGCACTTCATTGAGTTTGGCCAATGCGCCTAAAAACAAGAGGGTGGGATCCATGGCATGCAAAATCACAATATACAGATTTGTATTTTAATCCAATTAAGATTCCTGTGAGGGAATGGGGACGGCAAAGGGCTCTGGTGGCTTTGTAAAGGGACCTTTGCTTTTCCTCCTTGCTTTCCCCCCACATGAAAATTTTGCAAAGGTGGAATCGGCCTCGTCGTCAATCATTTCGGAAGAGCTCTCTCTTGGGAGAAAAGCAGAGCCCCACAAGCACAAAAGCTTCCTTGGAGACTAAAGTTGAAATGCAAAAGTCAGATTTTGCCAGGAGGCATGATTTCTGAAGCCAGATGATTCCACCTCAGATTAACTTACTGAAGATCTTTGCATGCAGAAACATTTCTTTGTTCTGGCAAACCCTCCCCAAGTTTCCTATTCACAGATCCTGACCCTTAGGAAAGCCAGACGAGATTCTTTTGCGTTATCAGGTCAGAATGTTCAGGGCCCAATTATTTTAATAGTTACAAAAAAAAAAAAAAAAGAAAAAAGAACCTGACAATGGTTCAGAACACCAGTGAGAATAGAATTCAGGGACTTAACAAGTCACTCACTCTAACATCTGGCATGTTCTTTGGAGAAGACTAAACACATGGAGAGTCTTGCTGCAAAAAGTCAATGGAAAGGAATGATAATTGCTCATTAGAATGCCTCCTCCACAGGTTATTTTTAACTTCCCCTACTCTTTCTAATCACGGTGCATGCATCAGATGCTCCTGAAAAGGGTCAGTGCTTGGGTTTCTCCTCTGCAGAAATGCACTTGGAACAAAGCCCTTTAACCAAGCTGAGGACTCACAGCCTGCACCCCAGGCACCTGTTCTGGGTTAAATCTCCGAGCAGGGGCCCAGACAAAATAGTCCCCAAACCCCTCAGCCAGCCAAAGGCAAAGCCACCGAGTGGGAAAATGGAGAGCTTTGTTTCAATCTGTGATGCAGACAATGGTTTTCCCTCTCCCTCAGCTTTAGGGGTGGGAGCAATCCCAGGTGCCCAAATGCCAAGATGTGAGAGAGCAGGAGAGTCCCGACATCAGGGGCTTGCTGCCAATAAAGCAGAAGCCACTACGTGTCAGAGGAAGCAAAACAGGTCTTTATCTACTTTTGGAGGAGGAAAAATTCTGGCTGGATTTTCCCAGCGTGTTTCACGTGATGTTTCCGAGCCTGCAAAGACAACTCAGCGCAGCCCTGCCCAAATGAGTGCAGATCTTTTGGCTGAGCCCATCACCGTAGCACTGGGGCCTTTGTGAGGGACACAAAAACCATTTCCATGGGTCACCCCACTTCCTCTCAGCCTGGCTACATGAAACTTTTCTTTCTTCTTTGTTTTTAATGGGGGTTCAGCAGAGCATTTGGAAAAAGGGGGAGATTCTTTGTGGTGTAACATCAAAGGCTGCACACAAGGAATCTTGTTCTGAAGCCTCTCACCAGGAAAAGCCAAACGAATTAAAAGCTCACATCAGACACTCCGAAGACAGCAAAGACAACGGATCCAGAGGCACAGGGAAAGCTTAAAGCCAACAGTTTATGGCCAAGACTGGGGAGGCTGTGTCCTTATTTAAGGCTTTTTAAAACAGCAAAAAGCTGTTTGAAGAGGAACTGAAGGACATGCTCATAATGGCTGTAATTTGTTTGTTTATCTGTCTGTTTTTAATGAAGGAACCGCAGAGCCTACTGGAGAATATTCGAGTTTCACTTCTGTCACCGGCCCAGCCATTCTCTAAAAGCGCTGCCACCACATCAAACAGCTGCCAGAGCTCCCTGGGAATGGGCCTTAAAACACATTTCAGAGCCCTGAGGGAAGAGAGTGGCTGGACACAGTCCTTGGAATCTCTTGGAATGCAAATCCCCTTTCAGCAGCCAGCCCCGACAGCAGCCGTACGAGCATCCCTCACGCCTCCTGCTCCAACCTGCCCCCAGACCACCCTGGGAGGAGGAATCGCAGGAGGAGGGATTGGGATCAGCCATGGAAGGGCTTTTCAAGCCTTGATAAGTGGAGCGGAGCTGCCGGCGAGCCACCCACCTGCTCCACGACCGCGGGATGAAGAGCTGAAGCTCCTCCATCACACAACTTCAAGGGGACACCAGGGCCAAAAGCAGGGCCAGCATGTGGGGGGGGGAAGCCTGAAGTTCCCAGCTTGGAGTCATCGAACTCCCAGCTCCCCAAGGTGTGAAATCCACACCGTGCTCCTTTTGCCATTTTCCATCCCCCAAATCCACACCGAGCTCCTTTTGCCATTTTCCATCCCCCAAATCCACACCGAGCTCCTTCTGCCCTTCTCCTTCCCCACCAGGAACACATCTCCTCTCCTTCCAGCATCACAGCCTCCACCAGCACAGCCTGGAAAACTCCCCCGAAGTGCCCGAGAGGAATTCACCTCCCTCCTGGGTCAAGTTTTCCTCCAAGGCCACGCTGACTTTTCGCTGCCATTTCCACAGTGCAACACTGACCTCCTGTGGCTGCGGCTCCCAGCCCTGCCCCACAGCTCCTCTTCCCTTCTCCCAGCCAGCTGATCCATCTTTAGATTATTTTGGGAGGGGAAAAAAAGCCTGAAAACCCCCATTTGTGCACATCTACTTGTGTTGTCATCTGTGTGTCCACCAGCAGAAAGGGGATGAAGGGAAACGTGCCTTTACCAGCATCGATCCCAAAAGAAAACCAACTTTTAGGACATTGAACGTCCTGTTTTGTGTATTCCTACAAAACAAGGCGTGTGCTCTGCAGAGTTCTTGTGGAATTGCTGCAAACAGCTGGATTCCACCCCAGGTTCAATGGCAATGATAAAAATTTCTGGGTTTTTTCTCACAGCTGCCTAAATTGAAGCAGAAAAGGGATCTTGCCTGTGGATCTTGGAGAAGCGAGGATGTGCAGGAATTCCCACATCCACCACCCTGAACAGCAGAGGGGGAGGGCAGCTTCCTCAGGTTTTTGTGGTTTCCACAGCCACCAGGTGTTGAAACAGCTTCCACAGGGTGTTTTCCTTCCCTGCAAGCTGATGCTCTTAAACCAGAGACAATGTGAAAATCCCTTCTGGGAGACAAAGGCAGGTTGTCCAGGAGAAATCCTGCTGGCCTGTTCTGCAGCCCAGAGCCCACAAAAACAAGGGATCCCACAAAAACAAGGGATCCCACAAAAACAGGGGATCCCACAAAAAATAGGGATCCCACAAAAACAAAGGATCCCACAACATATTCAAGTGGTTCCAAAGACTTGGTAAAGACTTCCAAAATCTAACTCCTGCTCCAAAAACATGCAAGATGTGTGCCTCAGATCTCCAAAATCCCAAGATGAAGAGGGCTCCCAGGAGGAAACAGGCAGCAGATCCCTCTGGGAATTTCTCCTTCCAGGACTGTGATAAACCTGACTACAGCACAAGCAGCTCAGCCACGCTCTCAGGGATGCTCAGTAAATTCCCAGCCCCAGTCTGGCTCTCCAAACCATCTCCAGATATCACCAGACACCTGTTGGTGCTGCTGCTCCTCCCTAGCTTCAAATATTTCAGGATTCTCTTTAAAATAACCCAGAATTAGAAGATTTTTACCCTGAACAACAGCAGCACTCCCCCCTCACAGACAAACAGGAGTTCCACAGGGACCAGCCCATTACACAGGGGGGATTTTACCTGTTGGGTGGTTCTAGGGGACCCCAAAACCTGTGAAAATCCCTCAGATATGGCTTGGGAGCTGCTCAGAGGGGACAGCAGACAGCAGCTGTGACTTGCCATGGGGAAAGGACACCTTCCCTGTCGTGCCAGCAGGCAGCAAGAGGGAACCAAGCCCTCCTGCCCTTGCCAGAAGCTGTTAATCAGCTGGGTTCTGGCCCTGCACAGAACAGGGGCTCCTGCTGAGCTGAGGATTCTGAACCTGCATTTCCACTCCCTCCGCCCCCGTCTTGCCCCTCGTTTGGAGCACGGGGTTGTAAATGATGCATGACCCTTCTGGGCCTTCTGCCTGGGCACAGGAACCTTCCCACTCCAGGGGAATTGAAATCTAGGTTAAACACACTTGTCACTCCAGTCAGTTCCTTAAATGTAAAAGACTTTTTTTTTTTTTCTATTTTTTTTGTCACTTCTTATTAGATTTTTGTGATGAGATCCCCTGCAAAGGCTGGAGGTGTGAGATCACAGCTGAAGCCCAGCAGAGAGGGACTCGTGGTGGCCCACAAGGGGAGACACCTCTGTGAGCTCCTTCTTCCACTGCTTTCAGCCATTTATAGATCTATTTTCCAGAGTTTATCAGGGAAAAGCCTTAGCAGTCTCATGAGAGATTAAACTGGCAGGACACCTGAGTGCACATATTCACTGTCCTGAGTGCCTGATCCTTAACTGAGCAGGCTGGAGCTTCAGCACCTCCACAAAAAGCTGGGTGGGATGCTGGGATATGAAACAACCCAAAGTACAAAAGGTCAGACTGCCACACAGGGCATCCCCTCTGACAGCTCCACGGAATCCCAGAATGGTTTGGGTCAGAAAAGACCTTAAAACTCATCTCATCCCACCCCCTGCCATGGGCAGGGACAGCTTCCACTAGAAAAGGTCTCTCCAGCCTGGCCTTGGGCGCTTCCAGGGATCCAGGGGCAGCCCCAGCTGCTCTGGGCACCCTGTGCCAGGGCTTCCCACCCTCCCAGGGAGGAATGCCTCCCCAAAACCTACCCCAAATTTCAGTTTGAACCCATCCCCCTTTGTCTCTTTACATTTCCTGATGGAGAGCCCTTCTCCAGCTTCCTTGGGCACTCTCCAGGCACTGCAAAGGTGCTGTGAGATCTCCACAAAAACTTCTCCAACTCTCCCACCCTTGTCAACCCCAAGGCCTCCTCTGACCTTGCCCCAACTCTTCCATGTCCTTCTTTCACCACCAGAACTGGACACAGCACCCCAGGAGGGGCCTCAGGAGCAGAGGAGGAGAACATTTATCCACGTTTGGGAGCATTCAGAACCTTTTCCCCTCTCCCAGCACACAGTACCCACGGCAGGGCTCCACAAGGGAGTGTGTGTGTGCAGGGAGAGAGGCGCTGGCAGGAGGATGTTCAGCTCCAGGAGAAGAAAGGCAGTGAGACACAGCGTGACATGTTATCATTAGGGAGTCATCATTCCCTTCCTGCAGTCATACAACAGCTGTCAGTAACGTCTCCAGCACAGACCAAGTATTAGAATACCATAGCAAATTCCTTTTCAGAGGAGAGAAAGAGAGGGCATGTTAAGTGGGTGAGCCAGCGGTGTTTGTGTCCAGGGGCCTCTGAAAATGATGAACAGAGCAGGATTCCTCCCAGACCCAAGCCATCCCCACCTAGAACTTGGGCTACCTTTAGTGTGCCAAATGGCTCTGACAAGCTGACATCAGGAACCTGGGGGATGAGCTTTCTTTTCCCTGGAAAAGGGTGACTGTTCATGCCCAGGGGCCTGGTGGTTGTGATCAGGGTTCTGCCTCCAAAAATTACAAGCAGAGCAGGATTCCTCCTGGACCCCACCTAGAACTCCTGCTGTCCTTGGAGTGCTGAAGGCCTCTGACAATTTGACATCAGGAACCTGGGAGGGTGAGTTTTGTTTCCCATGGAAAGGGGAGGTGAGCAGGTGGGAGTAAGCAGGGAGAATATTTTGACAGCCTGCCTGCATCAACCTCCCCCTGCAACACCCACAGCCTCAGCCAGAACAGGGCCTGGGAGACACCTTCCCCAGCTGGGTGTGCAGAGAGGGACCAGCAGCACCCCCAGAGCCACCAGCTGACCAAATCTGGCCGGGCAGGGGACACCCACTCACCCACTGCCACCTCCAGATGTGCAGCTTCGCCACAGCAGATGTGGATTTTGGGTTCAGGAGGGCCAAGGGGGATGCTGGATGTGGTGTGGGGACAGGGAGTGATGGCACAGGCTGTCCTGGCACATGGGAATTACCTCCTGCCTTGCCTTCAGGAGCAGGGATGGCATTCAGGCATTTTTTACCCTCTATCCATCACTTTTTACCAACCCAGCGCCCCTCCAATTATACCATTTCAAACCAGAAGTGATTCAGACCCCTCACAGCTTCTCCCTCAATCCCTAACTTCTGAGGAGGCTCCACACCACCCTGTTCCCCAGGAATCCACCTTCCCTGGGTGATAAGGTGCCAGCCAGCACATTTCCAGCCCAAATTTTCCTCTCATGGATGAGATCCTCAAGGGTTACTGCCATTCAGGCACCTCCAGTGTTTGCCATCAGTAGTTTATCTAAGGCAGCCTGATTATTAAAGCTTGCAGCACAGCTTTTCCAGGAGCCTTATTATGAGGCAGGCTGCAACAACTCATCAATCTTGGGCAAAAGATAATTAATCAACACCCAGAGCCATTTTTGCAAATATAAAGCCTGGCTGAAACAAACCAAAATAAGAGTGGGGGAGCAAGGGGGGGCAACCATGACAGAGCTGTTGGCACTTGCCAACTCCTCTTGATTAAACTTATTTTCACCTCCAGGTGCATACACAGGATGAGTTTTGTTAATTAAACCTGCCAGTCACCTCATTATGCATTCAATTAAAAAAAGCCTGATGCCTTGATTTTTATGCAGCTGGCAGGCTGAGCAGTGACAGGCCGTGTAGTTGGAGTGCCCAACTTTGGATGGGGAGGGGAGCAGAGACACTCCAAAATATGGCCAAGTGCAAGATTTGCTAATTGGAAATCCTCTTGCTGTTTTATTTTTATTTTTTTTAAATATTTTTTTGTGGCTGTAACGGATGGGTTGTTTGTCAGGCAGGCTGTTCAGAGTGGAGGTGGAGGCAGAGAGTGGAAGAGTGTGTTCATCTCATTTGGAAAGCCATAAAAGATGCTGGGAATATTCATGACAGGCTCTGGCAAGGTTAAGGGATGAGGAGAGTGGCACCTAGATGCCATGGTGATGAATGCTGTGTGAATAGATTAGACAGAGGCCCTGAAGCTTCTGTAAAATTGTGGGGTTTTAATTTAGATGAAAGATAGCCTTTATTCTTAAGGCATCACGCTGGGGAGGGCTGGATGCAGGTCCTGGCTCTGATACAAACTCCTTGCACGACCTTGAATAAATCCCAGGGCCCCATTCCTCAGGGGCACCTGCAGCTCCATCTTTCCATCAGCCCTGAGCCACCTCCGTGTCCCTCCCTCATCCAGCAGCAGCTGAGGGCTGGCCCTTCCCTTCTGCCCAGCTCCCCCAGAACAGACAATTCCTGCTGCTGTTCCCTGCCAGGAGCCCTGCTACAGCAGATCTGACAGGATGGAAACCTGGAACATTTGTGACAAAAGGCTGTGTGCCACCATGCCACAGCTTCCCACCTACTCACACTGACATTTCTGAGCCTGCTTCACACTGGCAGCAGCTCTGAGAAGTGACCTGCAGCAGAGGTGACCCATCTGTTGTGCTCTCAGGCAGGGAATTAATTTTTTTATTATTATTATTTTTATTTTATTAATTTTATTTTTATTTTATTAATTTTATTTTTATTTTATTAATTTTATTTTTATTTTATTATTATTTTATGTTTCTCTTGTTTTCTGCAAGTTTCCACCGAGCTGCTTGGACAGACAAGAGAGATTCTCCCCCAGCACCCTGCTAACGTGTTCATCACATCTCTCCCTCCCAGACCCTTGTGGAAATTTGGGAATTAATGCCTACACCAGCCATGGCAAGAACTCTGGACACTGACAACAACAGCATTGATTTCCTCTTCTCCTTTCCATTTTTTAGAGCAGTGTTTTACGATTGTGGCTTTTCCCACCTTTGCTGCAGCTCTCCAGTGGGTAACTGGATATTTTGTGCCTGATGAGGAGTGAAGCAGATATTCTAAATTCCCCCCGTGTCCTAGAGCTGTCTGGAAGTGTGAGGAACTGAACTTTGACCAAGGAGATCCCTCGAGTGTTGTTTGTTTGATCAGAGCTTGAAATTGAGAGGTGTTGTTATTATTATTGTAACTTTCTCTGCTCTCTGGTTTCAGGCCCCCTGCAAGTGCTGGGAGCTCCACGAGGACAAAACACACTCCAAATCCTTGGAAAATCCCAACAGAGCTCTTGAATGACCTGAATCCCTTTGTCCACCAATGTGAGAGAGCTGGTCCCGATCCAGAATGTTCTGAAATGCAGATCAGCACTCCAGCCTCCCTTCCCTGGGGGATTTATTTCCTCTCCTGTCAGCAGCTGTGTCCCTGTCACAGCAAAGCCACTTGGGCTTGGCAGGACCACAGCAGCTGGGCTGAATTTTTTATTACAACTTCCATTGAGAAATACTTTTCCAGAACAACAAAAAGGGTTGTGAGGGATGCTGGGTTGGACATTCCCTGTAGGAACAAAGCACAGGATGGAGCATGGAGCCCATCCAGCCAAATTCCCTTGGGACTGAGGCTGGGTCTGAAAGGGTTTGGAGCAGCCTG
The DNA here is from genome assembly GCF_001522545.3 of Parus major. Lineage (NCBI taxonomy): Eukaryota > Metazoa > Chordata > Aves > Passeriformes > Paridae > Parus > Parus major. The sequence goes on from NC_031792.1 coordinate 2,948,903, forward strand.
GGATGGTGGAAGGTGTCCCTGCCCATGGCAGGGGTGTGGAACAGGATGAACTTTAGGGTTCCTTCCAACCCAAACCATTCTGAGATTCTCTGACAATGCCAAGTTTAGGCTCAGCTCTGTTTCCTGAGCCGGGCTTAGACAGGAGCCTTTCACATCCCAGGTGAGAACTTGGTCCCCCTGAGCCAGCAGCTGCTCTGCTCAAGGAATCTCATTTCCCTGTGAAAACTTTCTGAAAAATCACAGCTTGGACTCAACATCTGGATGGAAGAAAGTGATAAAACCACAGGGTTTGTTTTTTTTAAGCAACCTGTCATTCTTGAATTCCAGCCAGGAATACACATCACCAGGAAGAGCTCACCACCTTTTCCAGCAGAGGATGGTTTGCAATTCCACCCACAGTTTATTGACACATCCCAACACACACAGACCAGCAGCTACTGCTCCAAAACTCTTAGGACAGAAGAAAATTTTCCTTCCTACCTCAAACTCCCAGCACAGGGAAATAATTGGGTTTGCATGGAAGGAATAGGATTTGTACTGAGATATCCTCCCAGCCCTTGACTCCAGGGATTTTCTCAGGCAGAGAAAACCAGGTGAAAACTGAACTTGCCACCTCAAAGGAAATCCAGGGAATATAAATTTTTTAAAAATACCAAATATTCCAAAAGAAGCTGGAAAGCTTTTTTTTGTAATTGCCTTTTCTTTTTCTTTTTTTTTTTTAATTGTTGTTGTCTCCTCTTCACATTCATTTGCAAGGATAAAATAGAAAAAGAAAATTAGGGATCTACAGCATCCATGAGAAAGGTTCTGCTGGCTGTTCCTCAGGGCCTTGTGAAACACAACAATTCTCTGTGCTCAGCTCTCAGCTGATCCTGCTCTCCACCCCAGGGACTGCAAGGATGGAGCTGAACAATAATTTTTTTATTTTTTCCCAGTTTTGAACAGCCATTCCTTTAACCCCCATGCCCTCACCTAGAAAATCCTGACCTTTTCCAAGCTGCTCTTTTTTGGGATAAATGTGCCCTATTCACTTCTCTCAGTAAGTAATTCCTGAGTTATTTCTGGGTGAGATCCCCCTCTCTCCCTGCGTTTCCCACACACAATTACTGCCCAAACAGCCACAAGGCAAAACAGAAACCAGGGACTGCGAGCTGCCTTGGAAAAACTCAGTGCAGGGATTAAAATACAACGAGCTCCAGGCTCAGTACATTCCGTACCCACTAGATGGGGCAAAAAAGCCATATTCTGGTTTAAAAATCTCCCCAGGTGCTCCTTTCGCTACTTTCACCTGGTCCTGAGCAGGGGAAATGTCTTAGAAACGCATCAGAGCTACAGAGAAGCTTCCACTGATCTCCCAAAGAGAAACTGGAGGTTCCTGACACCCTGGGATGGTCCTGCCTCAAAACCTTCCTAGAAAACACCTGGAGGGCAAAGTTGAGGCCTGGGGAGCAGCAGCTGCATCCCAGCCCAGAGAGGGATGAATTTCAGCTCCCAGGCTCGGGCACACACGAGTGGAAAACATTCCCATGCAATATTCAGGGTGAGAAATCCCTTCCAGCAGGGCTGAGGGAGGGAAGCTGATCCCAGCCCTTCCTTATGGGGTCACATCCAGAGCTGAGGGATGTTCCAGCAGGGGTTCTGCTCCTGAACACCCCATCTGCCATAAAACCACGGCTTTGGCTTGGTTGGAGGGTTGGGATTTGCCAAACTGCCCAAATGTTGTGCAGAATGAAGTGAAATTGTGGATCCTTGCTTTGAAATCCCTCTCTGAGGCCTTGATTTCCTGGAAAAAAAAGCTTAGGAACAGCAAAAACAGGAAAAAAGGCACTTTTAGTCACACTGGGGTTAGGTAGCTTCAACCTCTTTCTTCATCCCAGTGAAAAAGAATGAATTGGAGTCACTGTGCTTCTGTTTTAATGATTTTTTTTTACTACTCCATGATTTTTCTTTACAAAATGAGTTAGAAACCGGGACTGGGACACAACAGCTGATGGAAAAACTCATCACTCCTAAAAAAATCAGGGACTACAACCCTACTTTGGGTTTAATAGCTGTGGGACAGCCCCTGGTTTTGGCACTGGTTTAAACTGCATGGGCTGGAGGGGGAAAGGACGGGCAGGGCCTTTCCCTTTTGGGAGAAATCTGCTCTTTTTGTTCATCAAAAAGTCAAAATGTCACCATCCCAGGGCAACTCCTCCTCTTGTGGCCTCTGCTGTGTGGTTGCCAAGCTGGGCAGAATTCTCTCAGTGCACAAAAACGGGGGAAAAAATCCAAAAATGGCATGGGGAATGATTCAGTCATCCCAGGAAACCTGAGGGAAGGGCAGGATCACAAATTAAAGCTGCATTCAGCAGGGTTTGGGGGACACTCGAGGCAGAGGAAATCCAGTATGAGCAGCCAACACAAGAGGGAAGTGCAGCACCAAAATCCAGCCCTTGGCAGGGAAGGAGCAGCAGGATCCAGGCTGGGCTTGGGGTCTGTGCTCACACCCAGGGTGGGAAAGATTTGGGAGATTCCCTGGTGGAGCTTTCCCCCCTCCCCTTGGAGGGGTGCTGCTCCCATTTATTTCACTCCAAATCCTTAAGCAAAGGTTGTCATTTAAACCCAGGCTGAAGTTCAACTGGACTGCATCAAGATACATTTATAATTATCCACGTTTTTTCTCCTCTAAATCCAGGTATTCCATCAGCTGCTCTTTGTCACTGTGCCCCTAAAATGGCAACATTTCTAAACCTAGAGCAGGAATCTGAACCCAACCACTCTGGGACCTTTTCCTCCAGTATTTCAGAGTCTGTTACAGGAAATCCTGCCAGATTTCATGGGGATAATGAGCTTCCAGGCTGTACTTTGGACACAGCCACAACAACTCTCCACCTTAACAATGCCATGGAATGACTCAAAAACACCTTCCTGAACAGAACCTTTTTTAAAAAAAAAAATAATTATTTATCTACAGGGTGTAAAGAGGATTTTTGCAGGATGCCTTTGCATTTCCAAAAAAAAAACTCAGAGGGGAAATGTCTTCTAGGAATTCTAGGAGGTGTCAGATGACCTTTTGTCAGAAGATTAAAGATCTTTGTGCTTCAATATTTTGCTGGCACTGAGGCAGCACCTCTGTCCTGATGCTTTAGGATTTTAACTTTTTCTGTTTCTCACCCATTTGTACTCCTGCCATTCCTCAGTGTCGAACTCCAAACTCCACACACACTGGGAGCTGCTGCTTCCCCACTTTGGGCAGACACAACAATTCCTCTCCAGGCCTGGCAATCAAGGACACCTCACTGCCTCAGGCCCCAGAGATGGAAACAAAAGGGAGTTGGGGGCAGCAAACTTGGGGGAAATTCCTTCATTCCCTGCAGCTGGAATTGGGAGATGAACCCCAATGTGCAAATGGAACAAACTTAGAAAAATGTCAAACCTGTGAGCCATTTTTGGGTGCAGCCCCTGAGGGGCTTTGTCTGCCCTAAATGCACCTGAAGGCCCTTCAATAAATAGAAATAAACTGGGTTTTATTCTCTGAATTTTGTCTGAACTTTTAGGTAAGCCCCAAAAAGGCATCAGTCCAGGCAGGGAAATGATGATGTGACCTCAGATTAGTCGGTGGCCACCAAGCCCTGCTGCCATCCCTCCATTCCTTCCTTTCCCCATTCCTGAAGGAGCATCTCCTGCCCCAGCAGCCCCTCGGAGCTCAGCTCAGGGCTGGTGTCACCTCCCCGGGTTCCTGGTGGGCTCTGGGGGTGCAGTTTTTGGGGAAAGGAGCTCAGGGCTCAGCCAGGGTGTGTTGTGTGAGATGGGATGTGCACAGCCTGGAAATGGAGCCAGGCAGAATGAGAAACAGATGGGCGGTGATTTGCAAACAGGAACTCTTTTCTTCCCTTCTTTGCCTCCCTCGTTTTGTTTATCCCTGAAAATCCTAACATGAAACACAAGCAGAGAAAAACAACGGCAAGTGACTCCAGGCCAGAGCTGCAGAACACTGACAAATTTATTTCTGATGGGATGAGCTGAGTAAGGCATCAAGTCTTACCTTGGGTCCCAGCAGATCCAGGGAATGATTTCCTTGCTGGGAATACAACAAGGATACTCTGAGTAGTAAAATTAAACATATGTGTGCCCTTTTAGGACTGTTTTAATCAGGAAACTTCATTTATTCCTATTTTTTTTTTTTTGCAGATGGCAAGAACAAGGTTTATGCTGAATATTATCAATCCAGATCAGAGTTTGGACTGAGAGTGTTTAATTCTGTGCATCACTCAGGGAAAGAGAGAAGCAGCTGAAATCAAAGCTCCATGGAAATTCATGCTCCAAAGGATGAATGTAACATTTGAGTAAATGATTGCAAAGAGTTACACATGGAGCCACAGACGGGGGAATTTAATTTACACAGAGCAGCCTCTCTCTTTTAGCCACTCATCTAATGAAGATTTAAATATGAACTAAATTGCAGACACTTCCAGCAGGAGCAGGATGTTGGATGATGCTCATTCATATTGAAATTACAGCTTTAAGTTCCTCTCAAGCTACAGAAATGTGTTTATAATGGACACACACATATGTGTAAAATAATCCTCTTCTCTAATCATTGGTAAAGTGATGTTTTCCTGATAAAACTCTTACCATAAACATTAAAAATCAGTCTCCTATGTCCCTAAGCCTGTTTAGGAATATTTCCTTTTCAAGTTTTGCTTATCTCTGCCCCGTGCTGTTTTATTATTTCTGTTTCAGTGCACTTTGTGAGACTTGGCTGAGCATTTTCACAGAAGCACTTCCAGGCTCTTCTCCATTCAAAGGCTGTTGTTATGCACAAAGAGAGGAAAGTTAAAAAGCAAAAATAACCAAGGAAAAATGAGGAAAGGAACCAAAGCATCACTCTATTGATTCGAGCTGGTTACTGCCTGTCTTTGAGATCAAATAAAATCATATTATTTTAATATCCCTCATATTATTTCAATATCCTCATATAATATTCTCATATTATTCCAAACAATTCAACAATTCCAACCACTTTTACCAAAGAATTAAGATGATTTCAAAAGCCCACAAACACCCCATCCCCTTCCTTTCCAATATTCTGTTAAACCAAAAGCATTTTTTCCTCGAGGGAATGCAGCTAAACAAATCACCACCACCAAAAAAAAAAAAGGAATTAAATAAATAAAAGAAAAACAATTCCATGCAAAGCAAAAGCCCCTAAAGAAAGAGATTTGCAGACTTTGTACAACCTCCTGCTGCTCAGCACATTTTGCTGTGTGGGGGAGTTGGGGAAATCCCAGCAGCTTTCTATTGTACCACGTTATTTCTTGGCTCAGTCCCCAGCAAATAAATGATGCTGGAAATAAACTGGATTCACCCCAGTGCAGCCAGGGGATCCAGGAGATAACACAGCCAAGGATCAGGATGTTTCTGCAATGGGCTGGAAGTTGGGGGCCTTTGAAATATTTCATTTACTCAACTCTTCTCCCGCTAGCAGAGGCTGCAGGGAGCAGCCCAGTTTCTTCTCCAGCTCAGAAAAAGTGGGTTTTAAACCAATAAAAGTGGATTTTACACCAATTAAAGTGAATTTTACACAAATATTTTCATTTGCCAGCGGTTTTGGCTGGAAGGTTTGTCTCAGCTCACTGTCCAGGGCTCCCCCAGCTGCTGTGCCAAGGCTGGAGAAATTAAAACAAAGATTTGCAGAATGCAGCTCTTTTCCAGGTAGGTGGAAGAGCCCAGCCCTGCCTGGTTAGGAGAGGGTAAAGCCTCGCTTTACAAAGCCTCAGCCACCTGCTGCTGCCACATCCACGGTTTTCTTGGGTTTCAATGATCCAGGAAAGGCAAATCCTGCCCTGGCCACCCTCCCCAGACCCACAGAACCCAGCCCTGGAGTGAACCAGTGCCCAGCAACAAAGTCCTTCCTCTCACAGCTGAGCCAAAAATAGCTGAAAACCTTTTAAAATAAATTTATTCTTTTATTTCTCTGTTACTTTCAGGCTACACCTGCCCTGTAACATCTGAAGGACACTTTGCCTCTTGACTCATTCCTGCTCGACTCCATAAGTCTGAGCCCATATGAAGGGGTTATGATGAAATTAAAGTGGTTTGGTTTGGGGTTTTTTTTATTATTTTAATGAAGAAAACACACTCCAAACTTGAAGGAAATCTGAGCTAGAAAAGCAAATTCTCAATGCCCTTCTAATGAAGCTCATGGTGCTTTACTCACCCCACAATTCCACATCTGCGGCCAAATCTGGATTCCCAGCCCCAAAAGCAATAAAAGCTGGAGATGGATAAAAATTCCCCAGTCCTGAAGCCCTAATAACTCTCCCAGAGCCCAAATTTCGTGGCAGAGGTTTGAGGTGAGGGAGAAACAGGGGGGAAAAAGTCCTTTCCCAGCCTTCTGGCCAGAGCACAGGATCCTGCTCCATAAACCAGCTGCTCTTTCTATTTTTAAACCCTCTGGGGGGACTCAAATCTTGCAGTGATGAGGGAGGGGGAGGCTGGTGGAAGCACCTTGGCAGATGGATGGGAAGGAAGGGAATTATCCCTGCAGGATGGGCCCAGGAAGAAATGCTGATTCCAGCTCCACCATCCAGCCCCAACAGGTAGCAAAGCTGGACAAAGGTGATTTATTCCTCAAGGCTGCTCTCAGGAATGTTGTTCTTCCACTTCCACCGAGGCTCAGCGCCCACAGAGCAGAAAATGGGCTGGAGTTTGCTGTTTCTTTGCTCTCAGCTTCACCAAAACTCCTAAATAATCATTTCCCCTCTGTTTTTGTGCTGTTTTGAATCAAGTGCGAGGCAGCTGTTGATTTCCCTCAGCCATAAATCGTCCCCTGACACTTGGAAATTCAGGAGATTGGGGGAAAACAAAATAGAAAAGGAGGTGTGAGAGGAGGGGAAATGCTGAGGGTGGGCTGAGCTTTATTTTTGATCCAAATTTATTTTTAATTATTTAGCACATGCTCGCTGGTGTGTCACCACCCCTTGGAAATTAAAAAAGAGGATGGACTTGCCAAGGATGGATGTGGGGTAAGGGGAAAAGCAAAGCCCCTGCTCCATCTCCTGCTGCTGTGCTGTTTATTCAGAATATTCCCACATTTAGGGAGCGAAGCATTCCCATGCCAGCACCAGGAGGGAGAATCAGGCTGGAAAAAAGGCAAAATTTGGCTCAAATTCCTCAGGAGCCTCAGTTTTTCCTATGGAAATCCCCCCCTTCCCTGTCCAGAGAGGCTTTTTTAAACACTCCCCCCTCGATTCTGAGTTGTACCAAAGGAAGAGATAAAAATAATCCCCTAAAAATGCATTTTCCTGTAGGTAAAGGGGTAAGATTTGGAGTTCACTCAGGAAAATTGTAGGATTTCACAGAGGACACAGACAAGGCTCTTGTTGAAGGAATTTTTCTGGATTTGGGCACCCAAAAGTTGCCCTAAACAGGAAAATGGTGAGCAGCAACAGGTGAGCACACACAGAAATATCTGGGATCAGGCCAGCAACACAAAGCCATGTGAAAAAAACAAATTTAAAAACCAAATCAGAAAGGTTTTCTATGAAAATCTGACAGCACTTTAAATAAACTGAATATCACAGATTTCATACATAGCCAATTCATTTTGTATTTTTATCTAAAATTTCGATTTTTTTTCTAAAATTATTGTTAATTTTGGAAGCTGCAACACATTTTTTTGGGTGTTCTTTTAAAAATTTGCTTTCTACTTTTACTTTCTTCCCTTTCCCTATTTGATCAATGTGACAGCTTTCATTTTCAGCTTACAATCAAAAAAAGAAAAAAAAAAAAAAAAGGGAAAAAAAAGAAAAAAAGGTGGGTGGCAGCTTTATTTCCAGGCACACATTTGATGGCTGGGGGTAGAAAAAGAAACCTTTTTTTTTTTTTCCCAAAGAAAAGATTTCCATGTAAAAAAAGCAGAGCCAGATCAAATGCAGGGACATTAAATGGCTTGGAAAATAAATCCTCTTTCTGTTCCTTCTTGTTTGATGCAGCAACTCATCCAACCAAGCAAACTTTAATATTGCAACTTCTCTAATGTGGATTTATTTATTTGTTAATTCACTGTGTGACTCTGTCACAGCCAGAGGAAAGAGATTCCCATCTGGGCAAAGTCCCTGCGAGCTGCTTCCAGAGCAAATTTCATTTTTATTGTTATTTCCTGCTTGAGTAATTCAGCTGGAGCACAGGAGGGAGGCCTAGGGAGAAAAGTCCAAGCATTTTCTGCTGGCTGCAGGTCCCTGCATTCCCCTGGGAATTGCCTGCCTGGGAGATGGGGAGGTGGGATCAGGGTTTATTGGGGATTTTTTATCTTCTTTGGTGCCTTTGTGGTGCTCCCAGCATGGCTGGGATGAGTTCATGGGTGACAAACCCTTCTGGGGGCCCCAGCAATCCAAATTTCAGCATAAATATTGATAGTGACACACTTAATTCTCTTTCTGCATAAAAATGGAATAGAAAATATCGTTATTAATACCATTAATTCTCCTCCTGAATGAAAATGGAGTAGATTAGGTGCCTGATCCTGAAATCCACGATTAAACACTCCTTGGTTTCACCCTCTGGCTTTAATGAAGTCCTTGCCAATTAACAGTGGGGGTAAATTAAATAACTTCAGCAACATCAGAGGGGTTAAAAGTGATTTGAAGAGAGGAACAAGAAGCACTTTTTTATTTTGGTTTTTGGGTTTTTGTGCCATGTCTTTCTGGAGCTGGAATTCCTGTGGCATCCTCGGTTCAGGGATGGCTTTTCCCTGTGGATAAAGGGGCAGAAAATCAACTGGCACAGGAGGAGAACGAGCAGAGAGATGTGAGGGGAATTATTTTTTCCCCTTCATTGATACAACAGAATGGAAATGGGCTGTTGGTTTTCCCTAATGCAAATAACACCAACTGCAGTGATAGATTTGTCATTGCCACTATTGATTTCCTTCCCCAACATAAACTATTTTTAAAAATGCCTCTTAATGGGTTTTTACTCACTGGCAGGGTTGGGATTTCAGGCTGTTCTCCACTGGGCCTGCTCTGGCAGGAGCAGCAGGAGCTGCCTGTCCTTAAAAGTGAAAGGAAAAGTGGAAAGAAAGGGAAAGTTGGGGGGAAAAAAAAGGCAAAGGATGAGAAGGATGAGTTGAAGTGCAGTGAGGAGAAAAGCAGGAATATCTGTCCCACAGGAACCTGCAGGGAGGGGAGCAGAGCTGCTGCAAACACAAGGATGAGGATCTTGGAGTGCAGCTCTTGTGCCTTGAACCAGGAACAGCATGGAGTGGAGCTGCTGGAGCCAGGCCAGAGGAAACCACGGAGCTGCTCCAGGGCTGGAGCCCCTCTGGGAGAGCTGGGAGGGATCACCTGGAGAGGAGAAGCTCCAGGGACACCTCAGAGCTCCTTGCAGAGCCTAAAGGGGCTCCAGGAGAGCTGGAGAGGGACTGGGGACAAGGGATGGAGGGACAGGACACAGGGAATGGCTCCCACTGCCAGAGGGATGGGATATTGGGCAGGAATTGTTCCCTGTCAGGGTGCCCAGAGAGGCTGGAGCTGCCCCAGGATCCCTGGAAGTGCCCAAAGCCAGGCTGGACGGGGCTTGGAGCAGCCTGGGACAGGGGAAGGTGTCTCTGCCATGGGATGGGATTTAAGTTTGGGTTATTCCAGCCCATTCCATGGCAGTGAAAGTGGCAGAGGGAAACCTGGAGAGTCCTGACCTCCCCTCTGCTCTTTGTGGAGTTTGGTTGGGATCACAGAGAGGATTTCCTGAAAAAAATGAATGGAATAGAGAGATGGAGAGAAGGAAAGAAAGGAGGAAAGAAGAAAGAAACAAAGAAAAGCGAAAAAGAAGGAAAAAAAGGAGAGAAAGAAGGAAAGAGGATTTATATATATAAATAAACAAATGTAAAAATTACAATAAAGGCAAAGGGAGCAGGAAAAAACAAACAAATAAATAATATATATATTATATATATTTATATATATATATCTTTTTTGCATAAATAAAAGATTTCTGATAAAGACAAAATGAACCAAAAACAAAACCAAAAACAAACAAAAAGAACCCCACAAGCCCAAATAAATAACTAAACACTGAATATATAATCAATATATTCAATATATTCAATAAACATTGAATATAAACTGAGTAACTTGAATATTAATAAGCTAGCAATCAATATATAACTATAAATAAATGAAAAATCATAAATAAAGGCCAAAAAAGAAGTAATAAATAATTTTTTTTAAGTAATAATCACACGTGCACGTGCTTTTTTTTTTTTTTTTTTTTTTTTTTTTTTTTTTTTTTTTTTTTTTTTTTTTTAATTAAAGGAAACCTTCATTTCTCCTGCTCTCTCCCGCGCATCCCCCACCCATCCTCCGCGGGGCGGGGGCATCCCGGCTGTGCTGCCCCTATCCATCCCTCCCCACCCCATCCCTCCCATCCCTCCCTCCCCATCCCTCCCCATCCCTCCCATCCCTCCCCATCCCTCCCTCCCCATCCCTCCCTCCCCATCCCTCCCTCCCCCACCCCCCCCATCCCTCCCTCCCCATCCCTCCCCATCCCTCCCATCCCTCCCTCCCTGGCTGCGCGGGCCGTGTGGGCGGTGTCGCCGCGGCTCCCCGGCCGTGTGTGGCTGTCCCCGGCGCTGTCCCCGAGCCCGCGGCGTGCATGGCCCTGCGCGGGCGGCGATGGCTCCGCGCTGATGGCCCAGCTCGCCATGGCTGCCAGAGAGGAGCTGTACAGCAAAGTCATCCCCCGGCGGAACCGCCAGCCCCGCGCCGGGACCATCAAACATGGCTCATCGCTGGAGATCCTGCTCTCCATGGGCTTCCCCAAGGCACGGGCGTAAGTCGCTGCCCCGCGGGGCTTTTCGCCTCCTTTCTTTCGCTTTACGGAGGAAAGAGAGAGAGAGAAGCGGCGGGCGCCGCTCGGCTGCGCTGCTCCGGAGCTGCGCGGGGCCGGACGCGGGGAGAGAACGCCGGGAGCCGGGGATCCAAAGCGGGAGGAGGCGGGGATGCGCTGCCGGAGAGGGGGATGCACTCCTGGAGAGGGAGGATGCACTCCTGGAGAGGGAGGATGCACTCCTGGAAAGGGAGGATGCTCTGCCGGAGCGGCCCGGACAGCGGGGGATGCGCTCTCGGAGAAGGGGGATGCTCTGCCGGGGCAAGGGGATGCGCTCCCGGAGAGGGAAATGCGCTCCCGGAGCGGGGGGATGCTCTCTCGGAGAGGGAAATGCGCTCCCGGAGCGGGGGGATGCTCTCTCGGAGCGGCCCGGACAGAGGGGGATGCTCTCCCGGCAGCGGGCAGTGCTCTCCCGGCTGCGAGGGGATACACTCCCGGAGCGGCCCGGAGATGCCTTCTCGGAGCAGCCAGGGAAGCGGGGGATGCTGTCCTGGCAGCGGGGGATGCTGTCCTGGCAGCGGGGGATGCTGGAGGACCCGCGGGATGCTCCGCTCGCATCCTCCGGCGGCCGCAGGAGCCCCGGGCACTCCGGGTCCCGTCCCCGCAGCCCGCCCGTGTCGTCCCGAGGTTGGGGATAGACAGAGGCAGATTTTGCCACCCAGACTGGAATTGCTTTAGCTCGGACACCCGGAGGATTTTCTTTAAACCGGGTACAAGTCACCCTAAAAGCGACGGAGCAACAGAAGTAAATTTCCATACCTAGCCCGAAGTGGTTCGGTTTTTCTTGTCCAATTCATGCCCTGGTGTAATCTCCCTGCGTGTGCTTATGCTTTAAATTAATCAGGCAGGAAACTAATGTCACTTAATTATTATTAAGAACAGTGGGACTGCTCGTTTTGGGATGCAAATGAAACCGGTGAGGATCGGGATGGTTCCTTGGTCTCCTTAAGTTTTCCGTTTGTTGTTGATACCAATCAGAACTCCGGGGATTTGCAGCCTGTCTTGTCACAAGGTTTTGTGGTTTTTTAATATAAATATAGACAGGCACATGCAGTTTAAGGGCATATGTTCCTTGTGGATTCATGGATCCACCAGCACATGCAGGAAATCTTATTTTTGTTTTCCACGGGGCTGCTTTGCACTCCTTATGGCTGTCAGTTATCTCCTGAGATCAGCAGGCAGCTTTCAGGCACAGTGAATGCAAATCAAGAGCAGGGCAGAGCGGTGACTTCATGCTTAGCTTGGTTGGAAGAAAAGATGGTTGGAAGGAAAGATGTACGTATGTCAGTGGAGCTGGAATTAAAAAAAAATCCCAGCCTGATCCTATGAATGAAAGTGGTTCTTACCTGCACAACAGTGCCATCAAGGCTGCCAGGCAGCCCTGCTCCTGCCTGACTCAGGAATTGTGTCTGTTGGTCACATTCCTGCCCAAAAAACAGTGACATTTGTTAAGGTGCACTCAGAGCTTCATCACGCAGAGCAGAGAAGGTTAAACACAGAGAGCAAGCCAGAAAAATGGGCAAAATATCCCTAAATGCAAAAAGTACCTATTGGGAATCCAGCCAGGCAGATGGGTAAAGCTGCCAGGATAACCCTGTGTGACAGCTCAGCTCTCTGCTGGGACAGGCACTGAAATGCTACAAATAATTCATCATTAAAGTTCACACAAGAAGCAAAACAGAAATAAACCAAATACAATCCAAGCCACCAAGGGTAGGATGTGGAGTTTGGGAGCTTGAGAGAAAGGAGTGCATGGCAAAAGGACATTCCCTAAAGGTCCAGAGAATTCTTTTTAACTCTCAGCATTTCTCTGTAAGTGGAAATGAAAATACCAAGATGCCAGCGAGGTAAAAACATCTCCCTGCCAGAGGCTGTATGGAGAAGTAGCCTTAGAGCCCTGGTGAGTTTTCCCCCAAAACTCTCCCACCTCTGTCTCCTGCCCCAAAGGCACAGCTCCAGCAGGAGCCAGGGAATTCAGAGAAATGGGATTTCAGCTCTGCATGCAAACAGGAGCCAGGCTGGTACTTAAAAGTGGTGACCATCTGTTTGGGTGGCTTATGCAAAACAAACCTCCAAGTTGTCAGACAAGTCTGTCAGGCATGTCACAAAATACCATGGCTGCTGGCAGCAGGGGCCTCCTGGCTCTTGGCTAGAGCTGGGGGGACTGAAGGGGCAGGGGACACAGAGGTTCAGCTCAGGCAGGGTCACAGGGCTGAGCTGCAAGCAGAATTTCCCAGGGTGGTATTGATCTTGAGTGTATTGGAGTGAGATCCTGGGCAGAACTCGCACTGCCTGACTTCCAGCTTCACCCTGCAGGTGTTGAAACAATCCAAGGTGAAAGGCTAAATGTGATTTCCAGGTGTTAAGGGGAGAAGTTGGGCTGAGCCAGGCAGGAGCCAAGAGGGGATGTCAGGTAGCAGCTGCAAAACTGCCCTGGATCTTGGCTTCACATCAAAGGGTTCTTGAAAAAGCCTTTATTTGTCCATCCTACAGGTGGTTTATGGGGGACTGGGCATGGAGGGCCCATCAAAGGACTTGTCCTTCCTTTCTGAACTGAGAAACTACTGAAATTAATGGATCTGCGCTGCTGTGCCTCACAGCTCACACTGACACCTTGGAGGTTTTCCCTCTTCCCCCCTCCACAGGATTTTTTGGCACAGGTCTGTCTGTTTTCCTCCTTCCCAGCCCCAGCTTCAGTTCAGGGCTCCTCTAAATCACAAGGTGATGTTCAAACCACTTTTGGAAGTTTTCACCTGAGCCTGGCACCTTCCCAGAGCACTGCAGTGTGTCATCCCTTTGGACCATCACCACGGGCTGCTGTTCTGCCCTGCTGGCCCTTGCCAGCACACAGCCAATATTATTATTATTATTTTATTTTGCAATTAGCCCATTAGATTACGTACTGTCTGGTCCCACAGGCTGTCCCTATCCCCAGGAGTTTCTGATTGAAGCAAGCAAGGAAGGCAAAGGTGATGTTATAATTCCCATTTTACTCTTGTTCACGCCAAGGCCTAATCAAACCCCCTAAGCACAACAAGAGGATTCCTCCAGAAAGAGATTTCATACAAATATTGTTTTCCCAGTTGCCCCAAAATATTATTTATCATCTTGTTACGAATCTCTCATCGGTGGTTCCACCTAATTTTTATCCAATCTGCCTGCCAGCACCTCTCACTACCATTTGTAATCCCTGTATATCCCTGAGAGTGAGAGAGGAAAAGCATAAAGTAATTTACAGGCCCTCAAAACCACAGGGGATCACTTAAAACTCCTATGCATGCAGAAGCAATTTAAAAAAAGAGAAATCCATAATGTGTCTATAAAAGGCTAAAATTGAAAAAAAAATTAGTGATGGGCTGCATTTTCATTCAGGATGGAAGAAGACCTTTGACCAGACTTGAATTATTGAAGCTTATTTATCCTGCATGGTGCAGAAATCAATGTGGCTCCAGAACCTGCAAGTTTTAAAAGTTTCATGTCAGCCTTTAAACTCCTGCAAAACACCCTCAAAACCAGAAAGTTAAAATTCTAGCGTGAGGAAAAATGAATTAGTCCTGCTCTCTTTGTTTTAATTCTGGCTTCACATTCATATGTGCATGGATACATCAATGTATAAAATTTGAGATGTTTCAGATGCTGCATACGACTCTGAAGTCAAGCCACAGCTCTGAGATGCTGTTTCAGAAGAGATCCAGGCCTAAGAAAATGAAGATAATTCCCTGTTCCCTGCCATTACTCAGGCTGGGTAAATCACTGCCCATAACCAGAACACTTAAATTAGAGATATTGTGCTTTTTCTGTCACTCTGCTGTCTCTGATAAGCAAAAGAGATGACACAGGTGGCAGAGCTTTCCAAAACGAAATGGATGTTCCTTCCCCTCATCTGGGCCTGGAAAAGGGTGCCTGTGTGTCCATGGCCTGAGGAGGAGTTAATTCCTCTGGACCTGGATTAAACCAGTCTGGCTTGGATTTGCCTTCTCACAAACGATGAGAATTCACAAGTATTAAAGGTTTCATTATTGCCGGAGAAATGAAGCTCAGATCCAGTTTACAAACACCAAAAGCTTCTCTGGTGTTCTGAAAGGGATTTTAGCCTGCTAAGACATGTTTTGCTTAGTAACAGACTTAGCAACATCTCAGGATTTCAGCACAGCAAGGCTGGGACTCACTCCTTCCTCAAGGGTTGGAGCTGGATTTGGGAAATTGCTGTGTGGAAGTGAAGTGCTGCTCACAATTTTCAATTTCCAAGTGGTTTCCCTTCTTTCCCAGCTTTGCCTTCAGGGTGTTTGTTTCCTGCAGATACTCCTGGCTGAAATTCATCCTTCTACAAAGAGCCAGCCCCAACCTGAGCCCAAGCACTTGAAGGATTTTCCTGATTCCCAGTGACTGGTGCTGGCCCAGGGTGTGGAGGGAAGCCCCATCCCAAGGGAAGAAGCCCATGGACAGAAATGTTGCTGGAAGCAGCAGCTTGGGAGGCTCCATTGAAAGGGATTTCCCAGTTTAGCAGCACTGGAGGAAATCTTGAATTCTTGAATGGAAAACCCAGGTGCTTGTAGCCACAAGGGTTTAGGGAAAAGCTTCCCCTGATGCTCTGTCCGTGCTGATCACTCCAGGGAGGGAGTCTGGGGCTTGGATGGAGCCGTGGATTGTGTGGCAGGGAAACCAGCTGAGCAAAATGCTTTCATTTCCAGTCCTGCCCATGGACATTTGGGAGCACGAGCTTCCTAGGAAGGGTTTGTGACCTGCTTCCAAATGTGACAGAGGGAGAAGTCCTGGAGGTGGGACTTTGGGAAGTCACTTGCACAAGCCCCTGGTTCCCTGCACTCAGCTCTGTGCCCAGGCTGGGGTTTAGGGGGTGAGACTGGAGCAGCTGCAGCTCTGAACTTTGCAATTCCTGGCTCAGGCCTCAGAACAGTTCTGTCCATCTGCATCCAGCAGGTGTGCAGGACAAGCACAGCGAGACAAGGCTGCCAGGGAGGTGCTCTGGAGAAAGGCTTCAGAAACATCCATTTGGGACTCAGTCCCGTGGCTGCTCTGCACGTGGATTTTCATTTTTTCCCACTGGCTTTACAGCAGATGTCTGCTGTGGGACTGAGATGATTCCTGCAGGATTCAGGTTGTTCTGTGCCAGTGGCTCCAGTGTGTTTGGGGTGGGGGGATCTCCGTGATTCCTTACTTGAAAGATCTAAAGCTATAAACCACAGAGAGCTTTTAATTTCCACAGTGTATTCTGAAAACTGAGGCACAGAGAAGCTTAGATATCAAATCTATAGTCAGGCTGATACTTGCACCTGAATCTGTAGATTTCAGTCCATTCATGACAAGACTTTGATCAGATCTGAGCAGAACAACTACTTCCATGACATGGTACAACATTTTCAGAGGGAGGGAGAGCTCTTATCAGAGGCAAAGGAGTCATTCCTGTGATAAGATCACGCTGTAAAATGATGAAGTGGCAGTGCTTGGTGTTACCTCAGTGATTCAGGATGCTGGACACAGAACTGCCATTAATCAAATGGACACAGAACTGCCATTAATCAAATGGACACAGAACTGCCATTAATCAAATCTGATGGCTGGGAGCCGTGGAGCAATCAGATATTCAGGGCTGATATCCACAGAGAAAACGCTTCTGCCACAAATGTCGAGGAAAGAGTTTAAGGACAGAGCACAAAGATTGCTCAGCCAAGGTCAGGGAGTCCCTGCAGGACTTGCTGGCCCAGAGAAGGAGCTCGTGTGTGTTCAGGGTGGAAAACAAAAAACAAACTCCTTTCAGTGCCTGCACACCCCACGCTTCACTGGGATCTCGTATTTGGGTGTTTGAGCATCCGCATGTGCAGTGAGGGCCCGGGTCAGCCAGCAGCCAGCATTCCCTGGATTGCTGAGATGTGGTTTTCAAGGCCATCTGACTTTGGCAAACGCTGACGAGATGTCAGAGAGTTTCCTGGTCCCTGAGTACTTGGTTTGTTTTGGTATTAAAATTACATGGTGACAAGAAAACATTTCCTTGGGCTTCCGTCCCTCTGGTGATTTCCTTGTCTTGGAGCCAAGGTCCTGAACTTGATCCTACCCTCTGCTCTAGGAAGGAGAGGAGCTCAGAAAGCGCAGCCCAGACCTCACATGTCACCGAGGGAGCCTGAAAAATTGCTCCATGCCTTCTGTGTCAAAGCCCCAAGCAGTTAAAAACCTGATCCTTAGGATGTAATTCCCTTTCAAGCTTCCTATCAGCTTGGAGGGACACAGATACCAGCGTTATCTTTCTGTCCCTTTTTCTTTCTCTTCACCTATCTCCAGACCCATACCACTGTCAGGAGCCAGTTTAAATTTACTGGTGGGATTCTCAAGACAAAGAGTGGCAGGAAGAACTCGGGATTTCAGATATGCAGCGAGGTTGAACGGAGCCTTGTTGGCATTAAATCTGATTCTCCTTTCCCCCTGGGCAGTGGCAGCGTGCTGGGCTGCTCCCCACCTCTTGTAAAGCCCTCTGGAAGTTCATCCCTGGATTATTGCTGCCACTTTCCAATGGAACAGCCTGTGCTCAGAGGATGCTGCAAGCCCTCGAGAGCCGCAGAAGTCAGGGGGGAATTCCATTCTTTGAAAGATCATGAGGAAAAAAAATAAATTAAAAAACCTCTAAAGACGTGGAGCTTTAAAATATCACGTGCTAGCCCCATCCTGAGGGCACTTTTGTGTTTTTAAGTCACTTTTGAAAGTGAATTTGGACTCCCAGATTTTGCTCAGAGTTGAAATCGCTGCCCTGGGTTTTAACTAAGAGCTCATCGTGGATTCACAGCATGTGCTCTGCAATTGCAAAAAGAATAGAGACATCCGTGTGTGTGTCTGTGCTGCACCAGTCTAATTATCCTCAACAAGCAGAGTCATCAAAGGAGCTGTGTTTCAGCAGCTGACAGCGTTTTGGATTCCAGCACCAAGGCTCTCTGCAGCCTTTGTTCACCACTGCCACGCTGGGGCTCGCTCACCCCCCTGTAAACCCAAAAGAGAAGGGTCCTGGGTGCTTTTCTGTCCCCACCACGCTCTCTGCTGCCTGCTTGAGCACAAGGGCTGAGGCTGGACAGCAGCAAAACTGGGGGGAAAAAGAAATCAGTGAGGAATTGGGGGAATTGCTGAAATTGCAGCGACCAAGCAGCTGACAGCCTGCCTAAAAAGTGTTTGAGACACCTCGGATCTTTTGTCTGTCTTCATAAGGTGCTGTCCCTTCAAACCCGCTCTTAAAATTTCTCCTGAGGTTTAGCAAGTCCCAGCAGCCAAAGGTGGGGTTTGAGGTTCTCCTGAACACCCAGAGCTCATGGTACAGAGCTAGGAGACACCAGCCTCACACACCTGGGGAGCAGGAGCGCTCCTCCATTCCCTGGGAAGCCTCAGAATTCCCATTTCTCACTAAGATTCCCAAAAGAACACAGCTGTGTGTGCAGGTATGACAAAATCCTTCAGGTATGGTCAGGACCTGAATCAAATCTAACCAGAGAACAAGTAATTATAAATGGAGCCTGGAAGGAGGGAGAGGAGATGTGTTTGATGTCTCTGCTTTGCCCAGACACCAAATCTGTGCCCTTGAGGCTGAATTCTGGCATTGCCAACACCTCACAGGCCACTCCCTGTCAGCAGAACTCCTTGGGAATGCTGCTGGAGGGACAGGGCTGAGCAAACCTTGGGAGATCTGCCCTCCCAAAGATTGGGAGCTCTGATGGACACCCCCAGCCCGGCATGGAGAGAGGTTCTAAGTGTGTTTCACTCCCACCCATCACCCCCTGCCATTATCAAACACAAGCTGAGTGCCACTTTTCACCCTTTCAGGAAGTGTTGGTGATGCTCTGCTCTCCAGGATTGGGCAGAATTAATCATCGGGGGCTGCTGACTGTGACATCATTTGCCAGTCTAGAGCTGGGGGTGTTTTAGGGAGATTTCTCATCTCCTGATGTGTAAAAATGACTGTTTTCTTTCCCCTGTGCTCAATGAAATCCAGCAGGTTCTTCCACGACTCATCCCATTAATGGGTTAATTCAGCCAAGCCCCTCAGAGCTCCTCATGCTGGAGTGGCTGAGACCAAGATGCCCCAAACATTTCCACCCAAGCAGGCATTAAATGGCACTGGGAAGACCCCAAAGCGATCAGGGGGTGCTCCTTTTCCTCTGAGCTGTTCCCCATTTTACCGAGAGAGCGATTTGCAGTTTTGTGATGCAAATTTGAAGCCCTGACTTGGTGCTGAGATGAAACCCCTGTGGTCATTTCCCCCGCTGTGAGCAGAAACCCGGTTTTTATCAACCACAGCCCTGTTGTTGGAGGAGGAAAGGTAAACACCCTCCCTGCTCCAGGAGCTGACAGCAAACAGGAGCCAGAAAGAGCCTCCAGAGGGGAGGATGGGGAGAAGGAAAGGAGAAGCCAGGCCCTGATTCCAGCATTGCCTCCAAAATCCCTTTTTCCCCAGTGGTTACAGCGAGTTGGATTGATGGGTAAATCCACAGCTGCATGAGGAACAGCTACTCCCAGATAAGCACCATTCCCATTTTACAGACAGAAAAATGCAGCTTGAGACCATTCCTGGAGGCTCCTGATGCCAGAAAGGGCACCCTAATTAACATTTTCCTTCCACTGGAGACAAAGGGCTCTCCAGAACCGCAGGCTCTAAGTGGTGTCAATGATGTCCTGCTCCCTTGTTCTACAGTTATATTGGATTTTTGCCTCACAATCGATATTTCCTTCTGAGAGGAGCTGCCAGGCCCCAGCGAGTGTCAGATCACAATATATTAGCCAGGGATAAGCCAGTTCTCCAAGGCTCCATTCAGAGAAATCTCCACCTAACCCAGATTTGGAGCTGGTTCATTTTCACACCAGTCCACGAGCAGCAGGAGCAAGCCTGGGAGTAAATGGGGTTTACAGCTGCACCTTACAAATCACATTTCTGTTCCTTTTACAGTCTCTTCATAGCTGTATCATAAATGCATTCATGTTCTGAGGGGCAAAGCCTTCCAGCAGTGTAAATCAGCCCAGCACCATTTCCTTTGTTGGAGCAATAATAACGCACAGCAGCTGAGCATCTTCCCCAGAAATAACCCAGCTTTCATTGCTAGCAAAGTTTCCTTTAGAGAAATGGGTGTTTTATACCATTCAGGGAATGCAAAAAATTAAAATAAAATAAAATAAAAAAGCCTGGGCATAAGTAAGAGTCAGCACCAAAGCCTCTGGGAAGGAAAAGACAAAGCTCAGGTGTTTCACAGCACATTTATGTGTTGGGGCAGTGGAGTATTTTATAAATAATGACTCCAGCTCACTGCCTGGAGCTGTGGCACATAATCTTGCTTTTCCAGGCAGCTGGATCCATGGGAACCCTGGTTATTTGGGTCTCAGACACATCAGCCCAGCAGAGGATGAGTCAGGAAGGGCCCACAGAGCTGTGATGGCACAGGGCAGCTGGTGCTTGCTTCCAGGTCACAGCAGACAGGGGAATCTGCCCTGTTCAGCCATCACTTCACCTCTCTGAGCTCTGTGTGGGGTGAGCTGCACCCTCAGAACCCCTCACACCAACCTGAGCTGCGTGGTGAGAAGAGTGTGATTTGCAGGGGGGAAATGACCTGCTCCCCCCTGGAATTTCCTGTTTTCTCCCCGAGCCAATATTGTGTGCTGGCATGGGGAGGTCAGCCGACACGAGGATCCCTCATTTCACCAGCCAGCTGCCCAAAGAAGCCCATCAGATGCTGTCACAGAGGGGACTGAACTCCCCAAAACACCCTGACTTTGGGGATCACTGCGTCTTTCCCATCTCCCTCCTCTTCCTGCCCCAAAGCTGCTCATCCTCACTGAGATCAAAAGGACTTTCCACCCCTGGGAATTCCAGGGCGAAGGACAACGTGCTGGAAGGGCAGAGTGTGCCTGGGATTCAGCTGGACTCACATATTCCCACTGAAATTTGCCAGATTTTATTGGCACAGCCTGTAGCTCCTCTGGAAGCGCGTCCCCCGGGGAGGAATTTGTGCATCACCCTGTGCTCTTCACCCTGCCTGAGTCTTGCCAGGTTTCTGCTGTGACTCAGCCTGGCCAAGGGCACGGGGCCTGCTGAGATCCTTCTCATCTTCTGCTGGGCAGCTCCAGGGAGCAGCTGCTGATTTCTGTGCTCGTTCTGGGTGTTCAGAGAGGCCCATCTGCTGCAAAGGGAACGTTCAAAGGGCAGGGCCAAGGCTGCTGGGAGAAAATGTGACAGCAGGAGGGGGGAAAGTGAAGAATCTTCCACAGAAATGTGTCATCCCCAAAGAGCCTGAGGCCAGGTTGGCAGGGCTAGGTTTGGAAGTTCTGGGATCACAAAGCATGGGAACAGGATTTGCTGTGTCTCCGTATCTCCCCCCTCTGCTCACCCCCCACCAACCTCCACGACAAATGGAGACAAAATTCCCCTGTAGCTGCTGCCACTGCTGCTTCCCAAGCAGAGGAGCTTGCTGAGGTGTCGTGGGACTCCCCTGGATGACAGCTCAGTAGATCTTTGCTTGTTTTGGGGGAGAAGGATGGCAGAGATGTCACCTCAGCCCCTCCTGGCAGCCAGGGGGGCTGTGCAGGCACGGGGAGGGATGAGAGCAGGGAGTGCCAGAGCACCCAGCCCAAACCCAGCACCCAAAACCCCCTCGTGCCTCTGTGAGAGCGGGGAGGACGCTCACAGGGGTAGCTTTAGCCCTTCTGACAGCAAAGAGCCACTTGAAAACCTTCTCAGATCTCACAGGAAGCTGAAATGATCGAGAGAGCTGAGCCACCAGCCCAGAAGAAGAATCTTCCTTGGTTCCTGGAGCCACAGCCAGCTCCAAGTGCAGGGTGCTGCCTTTTTTTGGCTTGAGGAATGCAGTAAGTCCCTGTCTCACGGGTGGTGTGGAGGATAAATCCATCAAAGATGCCAGCTGTGACAGTGATGGGGCACAGGAGTTGTGTCTGGACCACAAGAAGGGCAGGATTCCCCCTTAGAACACCAAAAGCCAAAAAGCAAATTCCCCTAAAAACCTGGCTTAGCAGCACACAGGAGGAAGTTGTGTTGCTGGGTTTGGGTTCATTCACTGAAAAGGAACTAATTATGAAACCTGAGGGCCTTGCTGTGGAAGCCAAGGCCTTTCTGGAAGTCCAGAATGGATGAGCTGAAGTCAGCAGCCAGTCTGGGAAATCTTGGCTGAGGGATGCTCAGTGTCTCTGCAAATTAAGCACCTCCCTGAGCATGAAAGCTTTTTAAGGTTTTTCCCTGAGGA
The DNA here is from genome assembly GCF_001522545.3 of Parus major. NCBI lineage: Eukaryota > Metazoa > Chordata > Aves > Passeriformes > Paridae > Parus > Parus major. Next base: position 2,971,009 of record NC_031792.1, read on the forward strand.
CACAAAGAGAGGCTCTGGCAGCACTGGCTTTGGAGCTGGGTGATTTGGATTTGCCATCAGGCCATAAATAACCCCAAAATGTGCTCTTAGGTGGAAATTAGCTGCTGTTCCAGGCTTCCACCTCAACCTTACACCCACTGGATATTATTTCAATTTTGCTGCAGCACATCCCCAAACCATACAGGACCTTTGATGTGACTTTCATTTCAGTAATAGACATGAAATTCTGTGGTATCTTAGGCTGGGTGTAAGCGATGGTGGGGAAGGAATCCTTTTTCCATGCTGCTTTTTCCTCCCCTCGCTTGCAGCACATCAGTTCTGAGTGTCAGGAACACACAGGCAGTTTATTTGTGGAATATCTCTCTAATCACTGAAGTAGCTGAAGCAGTTGAACAATTTAGATGAGCTTACGAAAACGGGATTGAGTGTTGTGATTAGATAATTGTCCCTTTGCTTCAAGGTATGAGTCAAAGCAGAGACAAGTTTTTGGTTGCGATGAAAATTCCTGAAAACTGTGGCTTTCCTGGTGGTGGTGGTGGTGGTAAAACAAGCAGAGAATATCAGCAGCATCCCAGGCAGGTTTGGCAGCTGCTGAGGGATGTTGAAGGGATAAACATTCCTGTGGTTATTGAAGTTTAGGGCAAAGCTGGGCAGAGGGAACAGCACCCTTTGAACAGCAGCCACACAGGTCCCCACATGCGGGTCCCACCTCGGGGGAAGAGCCCAGGATGGATTTTGGTGCCTGGCAGGGGATTCAAAGGCTCTGCTCAAGTTCAAACACATGAGCAGCTCTTTGGTTTGAGCTGGGGTTACTGAGCACGGCCTTGGGACAATCCTGGTTTTCAGTCTGCTGCTGGTGCTACCAACAGCCACCCCACACCACAACTGCCCCATTCGCTTATCTGGATTAGCGGCTCCAATTTCATTTCCTCTTGGCTGTTGATCGAGGAGGGTTTTTCCCTGCTGTGTTGGCGAATCCTGTTCGGTGTGAAATGGGCAATTCCATCCTCTGGCTCTGCTCACTGCTGTGCCCATGGCCCTCATCTCCCTGTGCAGGAACAGGGTTTGGAGCAGGGGATTGCCCTGGAGGGGCTGTTCTGCCTCCCACTGCGGGCTGAGGAAGGCAGAGAAATTTCTGGCAGCTTTTCTGCCATCAGCAGGGTGATAAGTGTTATCTCCATCCCCCCTCGGCAGCGAGGGGAGTGCAAGGACAGAAGGATCAAGCTTCTGTTTTCCAAACTGGCTGTCAATTTTTCGGGTTCCAACGTGGCAAAGCAGGAGTGTGCGAGCACTGCCAGGTGCGTCTCACCCTCCTCAGAAACCCTTCCACAACCGAAATGGGAACATCCAAAATCTGCACCTGCTCGTGGCAAGCTGAGCCTGTGCTTTGTCCAAAGCCAAATCACCGGTCTGATCTGAGCACACAACCTGGGGTGGGATGTTCATCATTCAGTCGTTGTTTTCAGTGGTGATTCGGGGCTGGATTTTAAAAAGTATCCAGACAACAATTCCATCCCCTCCTGTTCAGTCTCGGTGATTCTCTCAGCACTACCTTGGCTGCTCCCACAGCCAAGCTCTGCACTTTCCTGCCTGCCAGATTTGGCTGCATATCTGAGCTGGCTCCTCTGGTACCTGTGGTGTTACGTTGCATCCCATAATTCAGAAAAAAGAAAGAGGTTTATATTCCACCCCGCTCAGGTTAACCTTTATCTTTCAGTGCTGCTGCTTAAGATCCTCTAACCAGGTGGAGGAGGCAGGGGGATCTAACACTGAACACAAGAGCTTTCTTTCAAGATGTAGATTGCATTATAGGAAATGAGAGGCAATAATCAAAGGAAGTTCTTCATTCTCGTTATCAGCTCTCCCCGTCTCGTTTCTCACGGCAGAGCACTTCTGCCTCTGCAGCACAGCCCCTCTCAGTTCTCCTCATTAGAGGTGGAGCCTCATCCCTGCACCCTCTGCACAGCCACAATCCCCTTCCCTGAGCCAGCAGAGATATTTTTTTGCCTTTACCTTTAAACAACTCATTTTCAAGCCCAGCCAAAGATGCAGCTCCTCTCCCTCAAAAATCAATCGCTGTCAGAGCTTCACTTTGTCCAGCCTCATTCAGAGCACGCTGCCTCGAAGAGGAATCATTCCCTTGGATTCAGCAGCCTTTGGAAGCATTGATTTTCCTGCCTGGCTTTGTGTGCTGCTGATATCCCAGTCAGCTCTGGAAATGTGATAAGCCTGGCCAGGAGATTGGCAGGGCCTCAGCTGGTCAGAAGGCCAGGCTGGGAACGTGGAAGTGTTTGCAGCAATTGGTGACAATGAATCTCCTGTGCTGGTGGCTGAATGGGATCTCTTGGGGCTTGCAGAGAAGGACTTTTAGGTTCTGATTTAAGAAAGCCCTAAACAGATATTTACATGCCATTGATCCCAGTGAATGGCACGGACTGAGGTAAAGGAATATTTTGTTTCTGCCTCCCTGAGCAAGCTGAGCACAGCCTGGTTAAGAGCAGAGTCATTTCCCTGCTCTGCACTGTTCTGGATGGTTCCACACAGCAGACACCAAACAAACCCAGTCCTTCAGCTCTCAGGGGTGCCGTGCTTGGCTGGCACTGCTTAAAGTTTGCAGGGAGCACTGAATTAACTTTGGGTCTGACTTTCAGGAGGCTCCTGAATCCCTGTGAGCACCCAGCTCTGTCACCCCAGGAGGCTTCCCGTGCCAGGGGCAGCTTTGCAGAGGTTTGGGGGAGCAAGAAGAGCAGATGTGGAGGTGGCCATGGCCACTGTGAGCCCCCAGCCAGCTGCAGAGCACAGCCCTCCCCACGGAGGTCATTCAGCATCACTGGGAACACGTGGCCACCTTCCCTCCCCATCACATTCACTCTTCCCAGCCATGCTCCTCGGCTTTGCCGGGGTTTTTCTACAGATGTTTTCTCTTTTTGGGGTCTCTGCATTTGCAGAATCCTATATTCCTGTGGTGGGGTGGCTCAGAGCACTGAACACATCCCAGAAACAATCCCTGGCTTGCTTTCCATCCCTTCCCTGTCCCGGGAGCGTTGGCTGGAGCACAGCAGGAAACTGTTCCTGCTCAGGGCAGGAAACAAAGGTCAGAAATGTGGAGCTGTAAATCTGCCAGCAGTGCTTATTTCTGGGGTCAGCTCTGCCTACAGCACTGTCCTGCTGACAGAACTGTCCTGGTGACAGTAGTGTCCTGGTGACAGCACTGTCCTGGTGACAGCAGTGTCCTGGTGATAGAACTGTCCTGGTGACAGCAGTGTCCTGGTGACAGCAGTGTCCTGGTGACACCCTGTTCAGGTGTTGTGCCTTTAAAAGAACATTTCTGTGACTGCTTGGAAATGAGAAGCAAATCCAAGGGATTCCTTGGATTCTTAGCTGAGCTTGCTCTTGGATGGGTGATAACAGTGAACTGGAAGTGGAAGGGAAGCGATAGAGGAATATTGGGAGGGAATTCTGCCCCGTTCTCCAGAAGAAAGGAGATATGAGCTGACACCTGCACAGCAAGGAGCTGCAAGGGCCAGAACCAACCCTGCAGTGAATGGAGCCCGGAGCTGAGGCAGAGCCAGGCTGGGATCCCTGCCCCACCCCATTTCCTCCAGCCTGGAAGGTCAGGTCAGGGCTCCAGGGCTGGCTGAGAGCAGTGAACAGCTGGGCTGTCACTTGGTGGCAGATCAAGGTGTTGCTGTACCTGCTACGTGGCTGGGAAATTCCTTCCGTGCAGCCAGGTGAGCACAGCTCATGGCCAGCTGCCTTCTGCCCCTCTTCCTCCAGAACTGATCCACTGCAAGAGGATTTTCCCTGGCCACAGCTTGTAGGAAAAGCATGAGAGGCCAAAAAATCCGGGGACAGCAGCAGGACTGCGGAGATGAGCGCTCCACCCAGACGAGCTGGGGCAGAAGCACTTTGATGGTGAAGATCTGCATGTTTAGGATGAGTGACCCTTGATTCTGCAACCAAATTCACACCAGATGCTGGGATTAAACCCAAAACTTCTCCCTGCAGGCCTGGGAGGGCAGGATCTCATCTGCCCACGGGCCATTGGAGGCTCAGCAGCGTTTGAGGGCTGCTCTGGGGGTTCTGCTCTGAGCAGGTGCAGCGGTCAGAGCTGACAGCAGGTTCAGCTGCTGACGGGATGGAAAAAGAGTCACACAAACAGGTCTCAATTTTCAGTTCTGGAGCAAAGCTGAGAGTCATGTGAGTGACCAAATATCAATTTTATAACCGCTGGCTCCCCTCACCCAGCCCCCAGTCACACATCCTGCACACCCTGGGCTCGGGGTGTGTGTAACTCAGTATTTGACACAGAAAACCCCTCTACTTATTTTAAACAACAATCCCACTGAAAAAAAAAAAGAGCATTTTATGCAAAAAAACCCCTCAGGGCATTTCACAATAGTAAGGGTGTAGGGGGACACCTTGGGGTGTCCTGGCTCTCCAAATCCCCACCTCCTGTCCCCAAGTGCTGCAAGCTCCTGTTTCCAGCTTGGCTTTCGGTTCCAAGCAGCAGCTGGACTCATTCTGGATTTGCCTCCTTGGTGGTTTGTCGGTCAGCTGGACCCTCCCAGACACAGCCAAGCTCATGGCAAAGGGGGAATCCAACATGATGGTGCTGCTGCAGAAACCACGCTGCTTTGGGAGTGGAAAACTGAATAAAACAACACCTGGGGCCTGCACAACACGTCTGAGCCACTTCAGCTAGGAGTTAAGAGGTCCCAAAGATGGTTTATTCCATCCTCTGTGCCATGGACTGTTTATTCCCTCCTCTGTTTGAGCATTTCAGGGCAGGGATTGTGCCTCATCCTCTGAACAAACAGCAGCTCCAGGCCTGAAGGAAGTCAGGGCATCTCCCACATTTCAGCATTCCTGGGCAGCCTGGCTGTGAACAGCACACGGGGTTCAGCTCTCAAACCGACAAAAGACATGAGAAAATACAATAAATTTTATTGTATTAGTTTATTTGAGAGGGGGTTGGGGGAGGTAGGTGGCGTCATCATTTTACTTCACTTTATTTTTACCCCCAGTCACATTTGAGTCTCTTGCCTGTTGGGTCGTGCCGTGTTTTAGTGAAGAGGGATGGTTTGTTCCTGTGGAGAAGGATGGAGCATTCCAAGAAGCAACACCCCGTTAGTTGTGAGCAGATTTAACACCCCTACAAAGCTGCCATCTGCCAGCAAGGAAGGGGAATGGAAGCAGGATGAGGCTGAGAGGCTGCCAGGGCTTCACTGCCTCCTTGCTTCCTGCTTTGTTCCAGGCAAGCTGAAATGTGAGCTGACACCCCGTTCAGGTGTTGTGCCTTTAAAAGAGCATTTCTGTGACTGCTCGGAAATGAGAAGTTCTGGGGTTTGTCTGGGGAGTTGTGGTGTTGGGAATTGTCAGCCTGGGGGCTGTAATTGCGTTTTTTTGCACTGTAAACAGCGGGAAATGGTGCTTTAAATATCAGGAGATTCCCTCTGGTACCACAGTGGTAGTGCCACGTGCTGTTTGCTCTCTGCTGAGGCTCTCAGGGCTCAGAGAAATGCAAAACTCCCAGCAGCTTTCATCTTGCCCCTCTGACAGCACAGGAAGTGGTTCTTTGAGTGTTTCCTACTCAGCTGCAAGGAGGAAACACTCCCAGGGCAGGACACCCCAAATGTCACATCTCAGGCACAGAACACGAGGCTGAGGGGAATTATGTTCACATGGGGACACCCCCAGAGCATCCCAGACTCCTGCCTGCTCCACAATCACAGAACCATGGCATGCTCTGGGTTGGGAGAGGCCTGAAGGATCATTTGTTCCAACCCCTGCGTGGATGCCATGCACTAAATCGTGGTTTTAATCCACTGGTGGAGGCAGGAGGAGGGAGCAGGTGGAATTAGAGAGGTCCCTGTGGATGTGGGGACATGGTCAGTGGTGGGCTGGCAGCTCAGGATTGCACTCGGGGATCTCACAGGTCTTTTCCAGCCTAAATGATTCAGGGGGATGGGGAAAAGGATGCCAAAATTATGAGTTGAAATCCTCTCCCTTTTTTGGGGGTGTCCTGTCCCTACCAAGCTGTGAGCACAGAAAGCACCAAAGAGGTTTGTGGGCTCTTTCAGCTCGTTTTCTCTCCTGCAGTTCAGTCATGATGCTGTGGTAAAAACAGCAAAAACTTGATTTTATCAGCTCTCCTGTCCATCTGCAAGGTCAAAACGAGTGGAGCCCACTAAAACAAAGCCAAAACACGTTCAAGGATGTTCCTCTGCTGATAAAACCCAAATTAATGGTACAAAGGTACTGATAGGCTAAACACATGAAAATCAGAATTTCCTGGAAGCAGCTGGACCAGACTGTGGCTGCTGTCCCAGCAAAAGTCTTTAGAGAAAAGGAGAGACAATTCCAGGGGTTTGAACTCTTCACTGTGTTAATAACATTCACAACGTGACTCAGTCAGATGCTTCCATCCCCGGTGAGCCTGGATAATTCCAACATGAAATTTTCCTGTATGTGCTTCCTCCTACTCCTCCTTTCTGAATGATGTCCCCAGCACTCTGCCATAAACATTTCTGCTTAACTCCTTGCCCTGAATGTATTATTATCCACAAAAAGACAATGCCTGAGGCAGCAAACAACAGGAGCAGAAGGAAGACGAGATGTAATTTATTTTTTTTTCCCTTCCAATATTCAGCAAGCAGGATGGGAGAATTATCTCATTCCTTGTTCTCTCGCTGAACTGCTGTGTGCTAAGTTTAGCTGCTGAACCCATTTGTGCTGTGGTTTTCTCTCTGTTAATGAGGGTAATGACTACCTGAGACAGCAGCCTGGAGTTCAATCCACTGAGCGCTGCAAAACACCCAGAAAAGCTCAGGAAATCGGGTGCAGCAGCGATGCTTCCCCTCAAAGCAGGGAAAATCCACCTTGATTCGAAGTGAAATGCCGTCCCTTTAAGTCATTAAACACGTAACTGCAATACAGACACACTTAAATAAATTATTCCAAGTTATTTCTGGTTGTGTGTGGGAGGCGGGTGGGGGATGAAGTTGATACTTGGTGGTGAGAGCAGCCTTCAGCCTTTACATCTGCCCCTGCCTGTGGGCTCTTTGCAGCTCCTCTGCCCCTGCTCTGCACTTGTGGGCTCTTTGCAGCTCCTCTGCCTGATGCAGACAATGAAGGAGGTCCTGAGCAAAGCCAGGCACCCTGCAAATGGCACTGGTGACAAAACAAGAGCAGCTTGGCCCTGTCCCACTGGGGAGATGATGGTGAGAGCCCTCAGGCAGCTCCTCAGACTCTTGTTTCTCCACTTTCCCTTTAAGCATTAAACCAGATCATTTCTGTGGCATCCTCGTGGCTTTTTTTCCCCCATGAAGCTTCATCTGGCTGCAGCCAAAACTCAAAAATCCTTCCTGAGCCTGAATTACAGCTCTGAATGCTCCTTAATGAACCCAAATTTCGGTGCCTGTTTCTCTCCCCATCCATCACCCACCTCAGCACTGCAAACCTTCCTGCTGCAGGAGGAAATTACAGAACCTCAGTTCTGATCTTTCCATTTTGCCACGTTACTTTATCTTCTTTTTCTTCCCCTAAAAATGGTTGGGAGTTAAATTTGTTAGGAGAAACTCTTAGCAGACAATTTGACTCTTTTTTTTTTTTTTTTAATTGGAAGAGGGGAAATTTAGGTTTGATATATGGAATAAGTTCTTAATGGTGAAGCTCTGGTGCTCAGATGTGGTTGCTCCATCCCTGGAAGTGTCCAAGGCCGGTTTGGATGGGGTTTGGAGCACCCTGGGATAGTGGAAGGTGTCCCTGCCCATGGCAGGGGATGAATGAGATTATTTTATGGTCCCTCCCAACCCAAACCAGTCTGGGGATTCTTGGATTCTCAACCAAATCCAAGATCTAAATTTTGCCACTTCAGTACGAGTGGGATTTAATTCCAGAGAAAATCAGACAAATAACAATGATAGATAAAAAGCAATGAGACACTGAAAAAAAACCAAAAAAAAACAAACAAAAAAAAAAACAACTCTCAGAAAAGTTCCTGGAGGATTGAAAAATCCATTTGTGCTTGGTTGGGGCTGAGGAGGAGCTGAGGCTCCTGCACCAAGAAGAGCCACATCACTGTGAGAGCTGCACGTGTCATTCCCTGCTCTCAGGGTTTATTTGGTCATGAGTTGTCTCCTCAAGCCTAAAACGAGCCCAGCACACATTTTCTGCCTTTCCCCACAATCTGCTGAGGATGGGGAACCATCCAGCACGGCCACAATCGGGGTTTGTTGCCTCATTATACAAAATGCTTCATTGTTTTGAAAGCAGTTTGTCAGGTTAATTAGAAAATCTATTGAAATTTGGAAAATGCCAGTGTTACAAAGAGCTCTAGCACCTTAAAATCCAAACAAAGCAGCTCAATCCATCCTCACAGACCTGGACATTCCACGGCACAAAGGAGGAAAGTTCTGGTTCCTCACAACCCGTTCTGATATTTGCATTCATAATGCATTCACTGGCAGAACCGAGAATTCTCCTTCTGCCAGCAAGGTCACAGGCTCCTGGGCTCTGCTCTGACATTTATTGCTGCTCTCTGCTGAAATTAACCCTTCCACACAAGGACAGGAGGGCTGGCATGGTGAGGAAAGCTGGGATGGGAGCACCAGGGGCTTCCTCATCCTGCACAGAGGTGGGAGTGCAGGGCTGCTCCCTGCCCATCCATGACATTCCTAAAAAACCCAGGAACAGGAGCCCTTGTGACACACAACTCTGGTTATTTCCCTCTGGAAGAAGTCCATTCCAGCATGGATGTTATCGATGAGCTTTGCCCCAGGAATTCTTTCAGGGATGGGGTTTTCAGAGGAGGCAGAGCTTGGCAAAGCAAGGTGCTTGGGATTTGGGGATTTGGGTGAAAATCCCAGCTGAGGTGCTCAGGGGAGAAAAGAATCGCCAAGGCTTGGCTGAGGCAGCTCCAGGAGGGAGCTGTGGGCAGAGCAGGGAAATGCAGAGCTGACCTGGGGGAGTGGAATGGGAGGGATAAAATGGGAAATTTATAATACAATTTTATAATATAAAGTGTGAGTGACAGGGCTGTGATCCCAGACCTGGGACGTGGGACTGACACCCAGTGCTGTTCCCCACGAGGGGTGGTGATGATGATGATGATGATGATGATGATGATGATGATGATGGTCCCTGCCAGAGCTCCCTGCTGCCAGAACTCTGTCTCCAAACCCTGCTTTCAATCCATGCAAAAAAAAAGAAAAGAAAAGGAAAGAGAAAAAGCCCTTCCCTGAGCAGCCAGAAGGGAATGCAATGCAATTAAGGTGGCCTCGTGAAGCTCATAAAGGCTAATGCATGAAAATAAGCAGACAAATTACGGGGAAGCATTAGGAAGAACATTTCTAATTGTGAGGTCGGCTGGCCCTGTTCCTTCAGCCTCCCAGAGCTGAGCTGGAGAGGGAAATAAAAGGATCCTGCTGGGAACAGTTCTGGGCTGTGGGGAACTGGGCAGGATGAGTAAGATGGAAACTCCTTCTCTACATTAAAATGCACTTTTCCAGCCTTTCTCCAGAAACCCAGCCACGGTTCCTGGCTCTTATTTGTGAACCTGTCTCCTTCAGGAAATAAAATCTTTTTTTTTTTGTTTTGGCCAAGCTGTTTTCTCTCTCCTCTCTGGCTGTTTCCTTAGCAGAGGACTTCACGTAGGTTTCTGATTCAGGAGAAAGGAATATCTCCCATCCTTAAACTCTCAGGCACTGCTGGAATTGCTCTCCAACTCCTACTGACATATTTGGCTCTTCCTTTGAGTTTGTTTTCAGAGCTTGGCTGCTGCTGGAGCTTGAGTTACAGAAATACCACATGCACAGAGGGAAAAAAAAAACCCAGCACCTTGTTCTCAGTGTTTCCTGCCACAAGTCAGATTTTCTGCCTGTCCTGACCTTCTTTCCAAGCAGTTCTTGTGTGGTTCTCAGAGTGAAATCTGGGAAAGCATCCCTTGGAATCCATCCCCAGTCTTTGGGTTCGTAGGATCACCCAGCAGCTGCCTGTTTTCCAGTCTGTAAATTAGGAATATCCCATTGGTCACCCAGTAAAAAGCCAGCAAGCTTTCCCATGAGGAAAGTGTGGGAATAATTGGGGTGTTTGTGATTAAAGCTGGTTCATTCGTGCCTGGCTGGGGAATGCGAGATGGATGTGAAAACATGAATATGGATACGAATGTACATTTTTATTCTGGATCTCATCTCTTCCAAGGCAGCTGCGGGGCAGAGGGATGGACAAATAGTAGCATTATTCTGGAGTGTGTGTGTGAGTACATCTCACACGCTCAGGCACAGGGAAGGAATCATGAGATGGTGCTTAAATAAGCCTTTGTGCAATTTTTATCTACGATTTTCCACTATGACTCACCATCATTTACATGTTATCTAACACTGAGAGTCGCAGGTTTAGGTTCCTCTGTTCTCCGTTGAGGGAGGGAAAAAAAAAGAACAAAACCTTCTTGGAAGAGGTTCCTGTGGCTGGAAGGAGTTAAAGCTGGGCTGGAATAATTGTCAGCAGACAATTGTGTTCTAAAGAGCAGCAGTTACCAAAATACATTTTAGCCGGCAGCCTTGCAGAACAATGCAGCCATTGTAGTGCAGGCACAGCACTTGGCACCCAGATAAACCCCACAGGGAATCGAGTTCTGTTGACTCGGGAAGTGATGGAATCCACGGAAAGTGTGAAAAACGAGGTTCACGTATTATTTTTAATATATATAGAAGTTAAAAGTTTAATAAAAAGATAATTAGGAGATGAAAATGAAGCGTACAGGTACGGCCGGGTGTCTCTGCATTCACCTCACTGACAAAGGGTTGTCCCTTCAAAACAGAACCCTACTACAAATCCATAAATTCTCATACATATTCAGACATTCCTCTGAAGTTTTTGATGTTCCTTTGTTTAGTTTTTACCTTGCCCCCTTCCCAACAGATCAATTTTCTTGGTGCCAAGGGGTTTTCCACCCTCCCATAAGGATGCAATAAATCCTTCTCCTGGAGATCTTGGAGGACAAGATAATTTTAAGAATGCAGGAGGGTCTCTGACTATTTTTTCAGCCTCTGGGTTATATAAACAAAAAATAGTTTGTGCTTTAATATCATATTATAGCCTAACATATATGTGTATTACACCACTATTTCTAAATTTCATCAATAACAGAAATAAAAGGAAATATATTAGTACAACAAAGTTTTCTAACCTTATACATAAGATTCATTATAATGGTATCATATGCACTTATGAAATGTTATTGTTTGAGTCCCTTTGGAAGCGAATTCCAGCCAAACAAAAAAAGTTTTACCTTTCCTCTCTCCCCCTGGGGGATAATAAACCCAACGTGCCTCCAGGTGACCTCCTGGAAACCCAAATTTCCATCACAGAGCTCAGGAGAGGCCGAAATGCTCGGCAGAAGGCTCGAGCAGAACTTTCTATTGTCATCAAAACAAATGATGCTCCCTAAAAATAAATCCCAGCTGGAAAATTTCACCTCTTCTCCCCGCTGACAAAAATCAGGTGTTGGGTTTGGAGATTTGTAGCTCTCAGACAGTTGAAAAAAGTTGATTTTTCAAGCTGCATAAAGTGCTGAATCCACAGGGGTTTGTAGAAGGTGTGAGGCTGTCGCTGGTTTGGCTTTTATCCAGATCTTGTATTCCTGGATTTAGCAAAGGTCCTGCAGCTGCTGCAGGAGGCCAAAAAACCTCAGGGAAGATTTTTCTGTGTGGGAAATGTCTGAAATAATTCCATTCACATTGATTTGAGAGGAGGAAAATGATGGGAACTTTAATGAGGAGGTTTTTACGTGGTGCTGGATTGCCCCAAAAATGCTCCCTGTTAATGGCAGGGAGGGACACAGAAAATCAGCCACATCCTCACAAAAAACTTCAGATTTTTTTAAAAAAACCCTTTAAATTATTTTTAATCATTTTGGGGAACTGCCACAAAGTTTTAGGGTTGGAGTTTGAGCTTTTTTTTAATTTTCTCTCCACCTTGTACCTACTCCAACAGAAATCTGCAAAACTCAGGGTTTGACTGAGATCAGAATCCTGGGCCTGGCTTAAAGACAGTGAGATTTAATTAGCAGAACATTAAAACCTGAGATTTATTTTCTTTTCCTATAAGCATTTAGGGCACACTGAAGCTGTTTTCTTTCCAGACAGGAAGGATTTGGATTGACTTTACCTTTTCTAAGGAAACCCATTGATTCTGCAATAATCACTTGATGTTAGGAGCTGTGTCATTAAAACAGCAACAACAACAAAATAAAAAAGGTGAAATTACAGGAGTGAGGAGCTCGAATAACACGAATGTGAAAAGGCTTTTAAAATTCCTCAAAGGTTATTATGTCCTCGACACTTTGCTGATTTTTTAAAGTGCTTCATTTCATTTGAATCACTTCCCTTATAAATTACACACTTAAAAACCTCCAAGGTTTTATTGATGTTGCCTCCAATGCTTAGAAAAACATCCCATTTTTTTTACTTTTTTGTTGTTGTTGTTTTCCCATCCCCCCTTGTATCCCCATTTTCTTTGGATAGATAATTTCAGGCAATTATTTCCCCCTCTTTTTAAGCTCAGCAGATGAACTTGGTTACAATTACTCAGGTACAGTGCAGAGCCTTCTGAAATCTTCAGTTTGTTTTGCAACAGAAAGTTTATTTTCCCTGATTTTAACTAACTTCACACCTGGCATTAGTAATTTGAAGCCAGGTTCAGTAGGGAGCTGTGGCATTTCATACACTTGTCCAAAATCCCCACACCTTGAATTAGAAATGTTAAGGCCAGAGCCATTTGGAAGCCACTGGGAATTTTTTCAGCAGCTTTTTGGAAGAAATTCTATGGTAACCTAAAGAAAAGCAGCAACAGGCAAAGACCTCCCTACCTCTATTTTGAGCAGAGGATAAAATGCACCCAAAAATAAATAGATTTGTCAACATCAAGCAGCAGAACAGAACCAAATCCAGCATGAGATTGAGTTACTCAAACCCCCTCACCACTTTAATAATCCTGTTTTTCCTTGAGATTCTCTGCCTGGCCTCGCTGCTCTGCAGGGAGGAACCTCCTCCATTAGAAAAAGCAAATTTACTTTCTTTTCTTTGCTGGCCCATCCATCCATCTGGGTGCCATGAAGAGCTGTGATTTCATGCTGCAGATGATGGGAGAATTCACGAGATCTCCCTGATCCTGGTGAATCAGCCAACAATAGAGGTTCTGTGTTTGTGTAAACATCCCAGAGACAAAAATAGGGGAAAACTCAGGGAAGCATAAATGTGTTCATATCCAGAACAGTCTCCACAAAGAATACTTTGTACAGTCTTATTATTGTTGAGTTCTTTTTTTTTTTTTATTCCCTTTCCCAGAAGCATCAGCAGTTCCTTAGGCATGTAATTTATGAGAGGCTAAAATCTAAATTATGCATCAAAAAGGGAGAGATGCAACTTCGGGGTAATAACACATTTCAAAAATAACTTCAAATGCGTAGTTCAGAGCAGCAGCCTATAGCTGGAAACCAGTGCCCAGTCAGCAAAGGCAGCAGAGAAGTAAAAATTCCTCTTCCTTACATAAAATAAACTCTTGAAGAGATCTTTATTTTTAAATCTGACAGCAGCAGAGCTGGATCCTGGAACCCTGAATCTGTTGGAAGGGGTGATCCTTCAGAAATGCACCAAACAGAATATTAAATAATGCAGGAAATTATGTTTCAAACTGAAAAGAAAAGTTTATTTTTTTTTTCTGTTTAACAGACAGAAAAACTCCAGCAGAGCCTGGGGCTGATGTTTGTACAAATGAAGGTCCCTTGAGAACTCTGAGATCCCTTTTTGTCCTCCTTGAGCTTCTCTGCACCAACCTACAGCAGGGATAGAGCTTCCTCCTGAATTTCTCCTGAATTTCACTGCACTTAGGGATGGCTGATCTTCCCCTGATAATTTTTTTGTTACAGAAGGTATTTAGTTGAGGATAGAGAAATGGTGGGTCTGATGTAAAAGCTGTTTTCCTGGCTTGGGGTGAGAGATCCTCCCCCTGGGGAGTGCAGAGACCAGGCTGGGAATGGTTTATTTCTCAGAATTGTTTCTTTTCTGGCTGCCTGTACTAACTGGAGAGCCTTGCAGTGTGATTTTTGTGAAGGAGCCCTGGGATAACATCACCCATCAGGAACTGGCAGTGCCAGGGGGAATCCGTGGGCTGAATATGCAGGAGAAGAGGATGGGGCACAGCAAGAGGCAGGGAAAAGGCAGAGGGAGGAGGAATTTCACAGAGCCTGACGTGGCAGTGGGTGATCTCCAGGTCTGGATTGCACCTCACTCTTTTTCCAGGCCCGTGAATCATCTGAACTCTTTGAAAAGGCACTCAGAGAGCAGCAGAGGTGCCCTGCAGGTGCCTCTGGAGCAGGTCCCTGTTCCAAGGGAACGGAGCCACCACCACAGGGCTCACTCACTTCCCCAGGTGAACAATCCCTGCCACCACTGCTGCCTTTGGGAGTGATTTCCCCTCAGAATCTCCTCCAGGCAGAAGCCTGTCCTTGCTGTAGCAGGAGGCTTTTGGACTGTGCCACAAAGGAAGGGATTCAGCCTGAAATGCCACCAGAAAAGGGGAAAGTGGGGAAATCTGGGCACAACCCAGGGAAGAGGCTCCAGGAAGGGGTGACACAAACCCACCCTGGCTGTTGTGCCACTGTGAACAGCTGGCACCCAAAATAAACGCCAGATTCTGCTCTGGGGGCCCAGATGGAGTCACTGCAGCTTTGCTGGGAATCCAGAGCAGCTCCTGGAGACTGGTGCCAGGAGAAGTGCGAGGAGCACATCTGCAAGACTGCAAGTGTAAAACACTTGTCTGGGAGGTGACAAAGCCCTGTGCTCACAGGTTATGATCTCTTGGTAAACCAGAATAAAACCTCTTTTTGTTTTTGGGAGTGCTGGCTACAGAAAAGCAGCAATAAGGAGAGTGATAACTCTGGGACGTGACCTTGGACGTGCAATTTCTTCTCTCAGCTTTTAGTTTCTCGTCAGGGCTGTGCTGAAAATGAAAGCCTTGACTATCACAGCCAGCAAATTTTTATCCTTCACCAATATCAGGGCTCCAGTTAAATGTCAGGACCAGGGCTGGGCTGGGTAATAAATTTTTCCCTCTCTCATTCTGCTCCTGTGGGTATGTTTACAGCTCCCAGGGAATGCAGTTGTTGAAATACCACCAGAATATGTGATCACACTGTCAGGAGATGCAACAATAATCACTGATTAAAAAGGAAGAATGAGGAGAGTAAGAGCTGGTGGCAGCATTGCTAAATGCTGATCAGCACTGTAAGACAGCCTTTGATTTTTTAAATTAATTATACATTCCCTCATACTTTGTACTGCTGTAGATTTAATTGGACTCCTTATTTTTAGGCAACTCCAGCAAGAGGAAGATAGGATTCAGCTTTCAGCAGCTCAGCTCCAGCCTAATTCTGCCTCATTCAATGCCACTGGGAGCAAAATGAGGCTGATGCTGAGCTCTTGTGAAAGCCTGGTGGTCTCCGTGCAGCTCAGCACGCTGCACGCTCACCTGCCTGGCAGGATGGAGTCATTTCCACACGGGAATCCACGCAGGGCTGGGCTCAGCATCCAGAAAAACCCCAAATGGCACCGAGGTCTGTCTGCTGCCTACAGAATTTGCCCCCAGAATTCACTTCAGCCTCACTCCACGTGATTTATTTGCACCTTGTTTGCCAACGTGGAATGTTGAACTGCAGAACAAAGAGGATTGCAGTGAAAAGAAGGGTCTGGTTCCAGCTGCAGCCTGAAATCTGTATTTCCCCAGGGATGTGGGGAGACAGGAGAGACCCCTGCACACACACAGCAACCCTCATTCGGTGCAAGCTGCTTTATCTGTGCTTGCCAGGGGTGTTCTGTGGAGGTGGGAGCAGCAAGAACAGGCTGGGAGAGGAGGATGAGGAAGGGCTGTGCTCTCTCCTGTGTCCCTGCACACCCTGAACAGCAGCTGCTGGCCCTGGCAGGGCAGGGAGCCCTTTACCTGCACTACTGGCTGGCTTCTCAAAGCCTCAGCTGTGGGACCTGAGACTTTTTTCTCATTGAAACACAAATTCTGCTCCTCTGGCTTTCCCAGGACAGCATTTCCCACAAAACATCCCTCCTGCAGCTGTGGCTGTAGCAGAGCTGGGTGCTGGTGTGGTTTGAGCCCAGTCTGCAGCACAGCCCTGCCTCCCCTGCTGGATCCGGGGCAGGAGAAGGTGGGGAGCTGCTGGGGAGCCCCTCAACCCACCCTGGCTGTGAGCAGCAGCTCTGGGAATGCCAGGACCACTCCCAAAGCTTGGTCTGGCTGGGGGCTGATGGTTTTCCCCTGGCTGCAGCCTGCCCTAGGGCTTGTCTCTCTCTGCAGGCAGAGCTGACAGAAGCAGAGGACACAGTCCTGAGCTCTGCCAAGGGAAATATGGGCTGGATGTCAGGAAAGAGATTTTTACAGAAAGGGTGATAAAGTGCTGGAATGGCCTGCCCGGGGAGGTGGTGGAGTCACCATCCCTGGATGTGTTAAAAAGGAGTGGATGTGGCACTCGGTGCTGTGGTTGAGGTGTCAGGGCTGGGATGGATTCAATGATCTCAGAGGTTCCTTCCAACCTGGTGATGCTGTGATTGTGTCTGGCAGGGTCCTCTGAAGCTGATAACCAGGATAACCTCCCAGTCTTTTCCAGATGGGGCACTCCTGTAGCTACCCAAGAACCTATTTTTATTTATTTTCTATCGTACAGAAGCTGCAAGACATGGAACACCCTTGGCAGCTCTGCATCTCTGCCACACTGGGTTTAAACACCCTGATAAGAGCTCAGGAGTTGTTGTAGGAGGCTGGAGAGACCCAGGGACACACACAGGGGTGCAGCACAGTCCTGTGAGCCTCAGCTCCTGTCAGATCCAGACCCAAGAGAGGCCTCACTGCACAGAAAGGGTTACAAGGTGTCCAAGGCCAGGCTGGATGGGGTTTGGAGCACCCTGGGACAGTGGGAGGTGTCCCTGCCATGGCAGGGGATGAATGAAATGATTTTTAAGGTCCCTCCCAATCCAAACCAGTCTGTGACTCCATGATTCTTCCCAGGCATGCCTTGATGCACCAGCCCCTGAAATTTACTGCAAAGAATTCCTCCCAACTGATAGATTCTCCTTTCTTGCCTGTTTTTCACAAGGCAGCTCTTAAATATTTACCAAAAGGGAAGTTTCCACCAGTCCAGGTCCTTCACCATGACCACAGGAGCCTGCAGAGCAAACTAATCTCTAAAAACCAAATCTTTACAACCAACCCTTCATTTTATCTATTTATTTTCCTTCTTCCAGACAAGGTGGGGGGAGCACAGGTATTATTTTGAAGTAGCAGCACTACGAGGTGCTTCGGCTGGTCCCTGGGCAGGGTGGAAAGGCTGCAGCAGACGGGAAAAGAGGCTCCTTCTGTGTTTGGGAATGAAAAGCTGCTCTCCTCAGGCTGAACCACGAGAACCCAGAGGAGATGGGGCTCAGCTCTCAGTTGTAAAAAGCTGGTTTTTTTCCCCCCCCGTGGATAATTTTAGCAGCACACCCCCACAGCAGCACTCGGCGAGGTGCGGGGGAGAGCTGCGCTCTGGAAACGAGGTGCTGCTGGTGGGGCGGGTGTGTCTGTCTGTCTGTCTGTCTGTCTGCCTGCCAATACCTGCCCGCAGAGCTCAGCCCGGATAACGAGGGCTCCGAGGCGAGCATCCAAGGCCTGGCCTCCCACACAGCCCTGGCACTGGGGGGAAATGTGCTAGGATGAGCTGTGAGCTGTGCTTGGGAAAGGACGGGAAAATCCATGGGAAGAGGCATTTCATGCTCAGGCAGCAGAGCTCAGCTCGGAATCCCCACGGGAAAAGGTCTGGAGTGAAGGGAAGCCCCAGATCTCGAATTATTTAGGTAGCCAAGCAATCCAGGGACAATTCCACAGAAGGTCCATGGAAATTCTGGCCAAGGGTCTGGATAAAGGAGGCAGAGGTCAGGCCAGGCTGTGTCCTTGATCCTCACACGCAACAAGGTTTTGTCAGGAAAAAGGATTGAGGATTCTGTCCTTATCTCTTCCCGCCCCACTGCTGCTGCCTCTTAGGTGTCAAAAATTAAATTTATAATGGTGAGAGGAGAGGAAAAAGGAGATTTAATTAGATTGTAATACCCACATGATGTTGATTCTGGACACAAAAGCACAGAAGTGGAGTTGAACACCTTTATGGCCAGCGCTGTAAAACCGGCAGGGTTTCAGCAGGGCTTGAGCCCTGGGAATTCCCATCCCCTGTGGTCGGATGAAACCGTGTGCTGGGCACTTTTTAGGACTTAAAACCGCTTGTGTTTACCCAGGTGGCTCAGCAGAGACTGAAAGGATGGAGGGAGAGCCCAGCTGAGCTGGTGTTTTATGGTGTTTTATACCATGGCTGTGCCCTGTTGAGGTCCCTGACACGGCTGCAGAACCGTTTTAGTGTTAAACAGACATTTGGGGGCTTGGGAAGGTGAAGTTTTCCCCCCACAGACACAGGAATTAAGCCCTGGAGTGCTTTGTGATACCTGCTGGACTGGGGAGTCTTTAATTAAAGGCCATGAAGTGGGTCAAGGAGGATGCTGTGCTGAGGGGATGGAGTGGGACCATGCAGGGCATGGACTGAGGGTTTTGCCAGACTTTTCCTGCTGGAGGGGATTTTTGTGAGCAAACACTCCAGCAAAAAAACACACCCCTGTGTTCTTGCCAGCGTCAAATCCCCAGGTTTTCAGGGAGCTGAACAAAGTTCCTTTTATCACAGCAAACACTCGCTTTAAAATCCCTGGAAATTGTGCTGGAAGGAAGAAGAGACCCAAAGCCTTGATTTGCAATAACCTTGCAGCACCTGCTTTGCATAAGAGCAGGCCTGGAGTCTGTAAGGACACGCTTGGAGTTAAAGAGATGCATAAATACTCTTTGGTGTAGGGATAATTACTAAATCCAGGTCTCATTAAAGTCTTCCTCTTGCTTTTTTTTGTAATTCACTGACATATTCTGCAGGATCAGAAGCAGGAATAAAAAGGCTCTGCACTTAGAGCTGACAGGCCAGAACAAAATCAGGAAAGTACGCAGGGAAATCTTCCCAGTCTGTGGTGAAGTTTTCTCATTAAATTCTTAGATCCTTCTTTATCTCATTGTTTCTCAGTTTATCACAATTCTTCATTTCCTGTTCCCTTTTAGGCTTCAAACATGTTTATTTTTAATGTGAGGGTTTTTTTAACTCTTCCTTTCTATCCCCTGTTGAAACTTTTTGGGGTCTCTTGGTTAAGCCCCCTGTAAAAAAATCCAGATTACTGAGCCAGACACTGCAGGGTCTTTTTTAATATTTATTCTGATATTAGACTTTAACATCTGGCCACGAGTTTATAGCTTACCGTGATTATAACAGCAAAATAATTGTACATTTTTATCGCTTTTGTATCACCTGAGGACTCCAAACTGACCTGAAAGAGACCAAATCCAGCTCCCCAAACTGAAATTCAGAGCAGAGCTTGCTGCCTCACTCGTTTTCTCTTTCCCCTGATGGAAACTTTGACTTTAGCTGTAACCACACAGTGCAAAATCTCCGGGGCAGGAGGCTGAGCCCTGTGAGTGTTTCTCACCCAAATGGAGCTCACAGGGGACTCCCAGCCCCAGTTCTGTTCTGGGGGTGTTTCAGTCAGTGGCAAATGTCCCTCGTCACCTGCTGCATTAACCCTCTTTTTCCCTGCCTTTTCCTACAGCTTTCTGGGCTTCTTGGCCACATCTCCCATGAATTTGATATGTTGAATCAAATATTGATTGATCCGTGAATATTGAGATAATGAATATTGAGATAATGAATATTGACATAATGAATATTGACATAATGAATATTGAGGTAATGAATATTGGTCTTCTCTAGATGACCCCAAAAAAACCAAATAAATAAATAAAAGTGAGGAATAATAATTTGGGATATTGTGAATTCCGTGTGTTACTGAAAACAACAAGGCTTCAAAAATTTCCTGAACAGAGCTGTCTAGAGCAGGAGGCTATTTTGGGTCTCTTCTTTTTTGCCTTTGACCCAACTATTTCAGCACCCCACCCTCCTTCTTCCTTCCACCTTCCTTAATTTCTTAGACTTCCTTCTTGCTGCTTTGCCTATTTTAGGTGTGAGAGCAGGCTTAGCTTCTCGCCAGGCGTCCACTTCCCATTTTCCATCTCCAGGGTTTGCCTTTTCAGCAGGGCTGCGAGCCCACGAGCGCAGGAACCTCTGAGAGTCCCCATGACGGGGAGACACTGCCCCTAAAGAAGGGAAAATCAGCACTTGAGGGGAAAATAAAGGCTCAGAATGAGCATTGCAGGGGGTAATACAAAGGATGGTCAGGGCACAAAACATCGAGTTAAGCTGAGTGCAGGATGGGAGTGGCTGAACTCACCCTGTTTTGGCAAGCACAGGATATTCCCTTCTCCACTGGATAGAAAGGGACTGAAACAGTGCATGGATTTAGGGAAGAAATTCTTCCCCATGAGGGTGCTGAGGCTCTGGAAGAGCTTTCCCAGAGCAGCTGGGGCTGCCCCTGGATCCCTGGCAGAGTCCAAGGCCAGGTTGGATGGGGCTTGGAGCAGCCTGGGATAGTGGAAGTTGTCCCTGGTGGAACCAGGTGATCTTCAAGGCCCCCTCCAACCCAAAGCATCCCAGGGTTCTGAGATTTGCTCATGCAGAACCCACCCTGACAAAGTTTTGACCAAAAGCTGTTGTTTGCACCTCACTCCAAATCCCTTCTATGTCAAGCAAGGCAAGCTCAGCCCAACGCTCTGACTGCCCCTCTGAGGTCCAAAGACCTGGACTCCCACCCAGGAGGAGTTTTGCATCCCAGGTTTCCTCACAAGAGCCAAGCCAAGCTCAGCTCAGCTCTGCTTTTGGCCTTTGGGCTGCGATATCTCTGCTCTCTTCCTCTCTCAGCCCGGGAAAGCTCCCCTGAGCACAGCTTCGTTCAGACTCTGGAGGACAAACCAGCTCTCCATGTGAGCCAAGGGATGCTCAGCCAGGCTCCTCCACACAGGAGCAGCACAGCAGAACCTCCTGAGGATTATTCCCAGCAAGTCACATCCTTGGTGGCCGTCAGGGCTCCGGTTCCTGGTACGGCCCCGTGTCACCAGCTTCGGAGAACCGCAGCTTTCTGCCAAATTGTGCAACTGCACCGCCCCCAAACTTCCTGTTTTGAAACCCCAAGAAGCTGGAAAATGTTAACACTGGCACTTTAAAGTGCTACTTGTGGCTTTTCTTTTTCTTTTCTTTTTTTTCCCCTTCTCTTCCTAAAGATCTATAAAAAATTCGATGCACAGAGGAGTAAAGTGAGGCTGCCCGGAGGACGGGGGGCAGAAAGGGGGCACAGGGAGTTTTCCACCTCTCTGAATGAGGGTGGGGGGCTCAGCAGGGGCTGGGGGCTGTGCTGGGAGCTGCAGAAGGGCTGTGACAGATGGACAGGCAGGAGCTGGCGAGGTGGCACTTTGGGGACCCGTGGGGTGCCAGCAGCAGCCACCTGGCCCCAGCAGCTCCACCAGCCTCGACCCCACTGCTGATGGGAGAAAGAGGCCGTGGCAACAAGGAGAACCTTGGAAACAAAGCAGAGCTGTGCCAAATCTCATTCCTGGATAGGGAGAGGAGCAATTAGGGAGAGGAAAGCGTTGTGTTTGCCTCAAAACGAGGGACTTCATTTCTTTCCAATCAGCGTGACAACTGCTTCCTTTTCTGGCTATCACTGAGCCTCCAGATGGTGCATTGGAGCATCCTTAAACCTCCAGCTTGGCTCCTTGCAAAGACATTGTCCTGCTGGTTAGCTAAAAATGGATTAATAGCTCTGAGATGAAAGCTGCTCCCTGTGAGTGATGAACTCGTGGTCACTCTGCAGCGTTCTGGCCGCTCTCAAAATCAGGTGTTTGCAGGGGACAAGCCCCTGCTGAATGTGCTCCAGTTCTGTGTGGATTTATTTGTGTTAGCTCTGTCTGTTCTGCTAATGGTCACAATTCTGCAAAACCTTTAGCAGCAGCAGTTATTTCTCTCCTTCCTCAGCCGAGTCCCCACTGCCCTGCAATCACAGTTTGGAATCTGAAGCAGGCAGCTGAGGTGCTGCCAATTTTTGTGGGTTTTATTAGGGAATTGTGAGACATCGTTTTCTTAAATTCCCAGCTTCAGGCCTCCTGCTATTTTCAGAGCTTGTTTGAGCAGCACTTTTAGATTAGCACATGGGGAAAGAAGCTGAAGGAAGTGAACCAGGAAGCCAGACAGCAAATGTCATCCAAAACAGAAATTAAAAAGAAAACCAATATCAGGATTATAAGCAAACCTAATGACAGGGCTTTGCAGCTGAAGGGGAGAATGAAAGGCCAGAGGAATTTTGATGGGGTGTGACGGATTCAGATCAGCCCAGAAACCTGTGCCTTGTTCCTCCTGCATCCTGCAGGGCTGGCAGGAGCTGGACAGCCAAGCCCACGCCTCATAAAAAGCTGCACTCTTGTTGTGAGGAAAGGAATATCCTGCTTCCTCTTTAAACCCTGTATCTCTTTGAAAATGGTAAATGGCTGCTACATTCCTGCCTTTATCCCGGCCACTTTTTACAAGCCTGTACTTCCCTCTCCTCGTGCTTTAACAAGCTGGCTGAGCAGGGGATTAGGGAATGACTTGGTGCACATGTGGGGAGAGAAAGCCGCCTTCAAAATCTTACATAACTCCAAAAAGCAAGAGACACGTGCCCAGGCCCTCATTCCTTGCACATAAAAACCATCATCTCATCCTCCTCCTCCTCTTCCTGTGGCCAGGCTGCAGCTTGCTGCTCCTCTGAAAAAAAAAAAGAATTTGAAATTATGGAGGCTGCAAACACACAGCAGCGTGTTTCCCAGATTTATTTCTGACAGCATTTCCCCTTTCCCTCTCTTCCCTGCTACCAGAGCTTGCTATTCCAGAGCTGGGAAGAAGCAGCCAGCCCTTGGGAAGAGGGAGGAAGGGAATTTCCAGCCCCACCAGGCACCTTCCATAAACATTTACGTGACCTCCGGGACGCAGCGCAGAGATCTCACAGTCCCCAAGAACTTCCCCTCTGGAAGTTCCTGTATTCCAGGCAGGACCTGGGTGTTTTCCATGGGATCTGCTGCTGGAGCTCAGTGCTTGGGAACGTTCCCAAAGGGAATCTTGGGGTGTAAAACCAGCTGGTGCTCCAGGAGGGGAACGTGGCTGCAATTAAAGTCAGCGAATTCGACATGAGCAGGGTTTTATCTCTGTCATTGGGCAGGAAAACAGGGGGAGAAGTTAAGGTAAAACTCAGTGAAGGGAGAGAAATTAATTATCCTCGTACCAGAGTCGTTCTCCTCGCAAAAACACCGCGGGGTTTTGTTGTTTTTTCCTTCACAGATGCAGAAAAGGAACATCCCCATCCCCCTGGCCTAAACAGGAACTGGATCCCTGGTGATATCTTCCTGTCCTGTCCCTATTTATAGCAGGAAGGTCACCCAAATAAGAACAGAAGTGGCATCATATGATTTTTTTTGGGGGTGGCCGAGTGAATTCTGCATGTGGAGAATTCAGAGGAGCAGAGCACCTTTAGAAAGAACAGCTGTGGCTGGTTTTGTGTGCAGAATAATGAAGGAATTTTCATGGCACCCAGGAATTTGGGTGTTTTTCCCCACTTCACATAACCAAATCATTCAATGCACAGAAATTTTCCTGCCAAAACTATTCCTCAATGTGTGATTGTTTAATGAAAGCCTAAAACAGACACATTCCCCTTGTTGGACTGTTAATAAACAATTGAGGAAATCTGCAAAAATTCAGGAATCTGTAAAGGTCACTCAGTGGGCAAATTGGAAATAAACCACACAAAAAATACTGGGAATTTTACTGTTTGTGGAGAATTTTTAACAGCTTTCCTGTAGGTTATAGAGCAGAGTTTGAATTCAGGACCTCCCAGCCCATGACTTTGCCACGTAAGGCAAGGAGAAATTTAAATATTGGGCTCCTGACCTGTACCTGCACTGACAGATCTGCTCCAAACAGCAGCTGCAGCCAGAAAATTCCTATTTTTTCCCCATTCCCTGGAGCCAGCCAGCATTTTGCTTTCTATTCTTTTACCAGAAACCAACAGAGATGGAAAAAGCCAAGCTTTAAATAGATACATAGAGCTAGTTGAATATATGTTTATATAAATATATTTTATAGGCACAAACAAGCAAAAATGAAGGTGCCTATTTTGTATTCCTGAGGAAAAATGTTCTGTTTGACAGCATCCTTCTTTCAAACTTATTTGGCATAAATTATGGGCTGTAATTCCTATTTTACCCTGCCAGGCAGGGCTGTGAGTGGGACCTGATGAGGAGAGCCAAGTACTTCCATCATAATTTAAAAAAAATAAATCTTTATTTACATGTACAAAATATTTGAGGAGCCAAAGGCTCAGGTGGTGAATTCATCCCTGGGAGGGGATTTGTTCAGGAGTTTGTGTGGGCTTGAGGGATGGGATGAAAGGGCAGAGTTGGTCATTCCCTCTCTTTCCTCCATCCCTCCAGGGCTCATTCCTGAATCCCTCAGTGTTTTCTGCAGCCTCTGAGAGCAGAAATTCCAGATAAATCCCTCTGGCAGGCAGAGCTCTGCTAATGGCACAATTAGTGAAGCTAAAGAAGAGCCAGTGGAAATCCCTGCTGGGGCATCACCCCCTGAAGTTTGCACACTTTTTTAGTGCTGTATCTATATCTCTATTATATTTTATCCCAGAACAGTTCCCCCCGTGCCTTGCTCTTGCTGTTTGCAGTGGCTTCCCCACTGTGTTCACTGCCACTGGCAGCTCCTCCTTTTTTAAGCTGGGCTTGAATAAAGCCAAACACTTTTTAAACTGGACTAGGAGCAGAAGGCAGAGCACTCAGCAGAGGGAGGATTTTTGTGTGGTGCTTCTGAGGCCAGAGGTTCTCATTATGGTTAATGCCTCGTTCCCCATTACAGTCATTTCCTCTGAAGCAAATGGGGCTTGGCCATTATATTTTATGTTTATTGATATATATTTCAAGCTGAATTGACGTTCCTCTTATTTTTTTCCACCCATACAGAAGTGTCAGGGAGCCAAAATTCCTTCAGCAGCGAGGAGTGAAGTTCTCAGAGCAGCACTCAGAGCTCTGGGCCCTGCCCTCAGCTGAGCTGGGGTTAAAATGGGCTCCATTTACACATTAATGTGTGGGCCAGCGCAGCAACACCAATTCTGCTGGAATATTTTGGACCAAGGGGTCAGCTGGGATGTTTCCTGGCAATATTTCATCCTGTTTAACCAGTGATAGAGTGGGGAAAGGTTTTCCTTGGGCCTTGACTTTTAAGAGTGTCACGGGGAGGCCTTTGAGGTTAAAGAATCAAACGCATTTAATTCTTCCCGGTGAATAAAATTCCTGCAGTGCATTTGGAAAACATTGCTATTAGGATTTGTTTTCCCTTTCCCCAAATCCTCCAGACCTGCAGTTGCACAGAACCTCTGTCTGTTCAAAGGGATTATTCCACGTTGCTGGGTGCTGTTAAATGATTTCCCTGCACTTCATCTCCGAGGCAGCAGAAGCCAAGAGCTGGAGGAATTGGGTGGCTCAGGGGACCAGAAATGCTGCACAAAGCTTCTCGTGCCCTACCCAAACCCATTTTGCATCACCAGAAATGGTTACTCAGTGGCACCATCTAGCAAATTCTGAAAAATTAAGTTATTTTCTTACTTTTTCCTCTTTTCTGGTTCATCTGAGTCACTTTTTTTTTTTTTTTTCCCTGCAATGCTCCAGCCAACTCTTGCTACCCAGCATGAGGAAATCTGAGCACCTAAGCCATAATTTGTCACCTAATTAAGTGACCTGGATTTCTCAGGAGCACGATGTGTTTTCCAGCTCCCACTGCACTCAGCAGTTGTGAAAATCAGGCCAGTTTCACATGGCTGTGGCCAGTTTTGAGTACTCAGCTTCTAAAAAACTGATTTTGGCCTGGGAGCTGGGGGATGTGTCCTCTCCAGGTTTTGGCCAGGGTGGGATTTTGGGAGGGAAGCAGAGATTTATCAGTCAACAGCACCATTCCTTGCACTATATTAAAAAATAAGGGGAAAAAAAAATAGAAAGAAATTGCTCAGCTGTAGGTCCTGGGATAAAAATATCCTTTGGCTTTGTTTGCTGTATGCAGCATTTCCTCCTGACACTGAAAATGAAATTGAAAAGGGAGTGGATTGTCCCTGTGGATGATGGAGGCAGCTCTAGAAATTAGAGTGTGGGTCCAGCCTCAGCTCTCTGCCGCCCTTCGGGGTCCCCAGTTAATTCCAGCAGAGTGGGATTTGTTCCAGGGAATCATCAGGTCATGAAGGAGCAGAGTCCCAGGGGTGGGGGATAGAACCTGGATTGTGCACAGCTCCTGCAGAGCTCTGGACAGAGGAAATCCCAGAGAAACTGCTCACTGCAGAACCAGAGCTTTTCTGGGAGGACAGTTTTCCCTCACAGGTGTCAGGGGAGAGTTTTGCAGAGTCACATCTCACGTTTTAAAGAGCAGAAACAACCCAGTCAGGAGGGGAGGGGAGGTGAACTGAGCAAAGGCAGCATTCTTTTTTCAGCATTATCTTTCTGCCTTCCTCTTACCCTCCAAAGGAGCAAAAATGTGTTCAAGGGGTGGGGAAGGCAAGGTCAGGGCTGAAGCACAGCTGAGTCAACAGCACATGGCTGAGGGCTGGGGGTAACACAATTTGGGAAACACAATTTGGAAAACACGATTTGGAAAACCCAGTTCCACATTTAAAGCTGTTAACTTGTGCTGGTCTGCTCTGGAAAACTTGCTGAGCAGGAGAGCTGGGTGTTCCCAGCTGGAGTCAAAAGGGATTTAGAGGATTCCTGAAGGGAAAGGAGCAAAAGAGCTCTTTGAGTATAGCAAGGACTAAAGGGAACTTTTCTAACCTGGAAAATCTCTGCTTTCTGCCCTCTCGTGGTAGTTGAATTTTACTTCTCCTCAATGCAACTCCTGCACTTTCAGACCCAAATCTTCAGTGTTTCATGCTGAAATTCCCAGCAAAGAGACCATTAAATGCTGCTGTTTCTCTGAAAATGGGAAATAGGAAAACCCTGAGGTCCATATTTCAGATTTTGTGCTGGATATGTGACTTTACCCTTCAAACAGTTTGTGGGGATTTATCAGGTGGCACATCCAAAAAAAAAAAAAGGGTGAGAGAATTGGAAAGGGCACCCTACGAGTGTCCAAACCCACAGCAGTAGGACCCAGCAGCACTGAAATTCTCTTTTTCCTTTGCTCTCTCTGCAGACAAAAAGCGCTGGCATCCACAGGTGGAAGGAGTGTTCAAGCAGCATGCGACTGGTTGGTATGAAGTAATAAATGTTAAAAAGTAGAAG
Organism: Parus major; assembly: GCF_001522545.3. Taxonomy (NCBI): domain Eukaryota; kingdom Metazoa; phylum Chordata; class Aves; order Passeriformes; family Paridae; genus Parus; species Parus major. Next base: position 2,998,375 of record NC_031792.1, read on the forward strand.
GAATGGTGAATTTAGGGCTTCAGCCATTAGAATGTGGAATGTTTAAGCAGGGGTGTTGTCTGGAAAGCACCTGCAGAATTAGTGAGGTGCTGTTGAAGTGCTGGAAATAAACAATCCAGAGATGAGCCTGGTCCGAGAGGGTTTGTGAGCTGCCTTCTCAGAGATGTGGAGCGATTCCTGGCACTCTCCTCCCTGTGTTTTGCACTCTGAAAGGCAGAAAAAGCAGAAGCAGTGACCTGGGTTAGATCTTCAGAGCATCAGCCTGAAAGTAAAACCCAATTTTCTGTATTACTGAGCAGCGCTAATGGGCAGCAAGTGAGGCAGCGCCGCTCTGCCTGACCCACCAGAGCTGCTTTTCCCACAAAGGGACACTGAACACGAGCCAGCAAGGGGGAAACTGGTTCTGTTGGGGGAAAAAAATCTGTGATTATCTCTCAACTGAAGAGCTCTTTCTGCCTGCCAGGCTCTTCTCCCACGTGGGTGACCCGTTCCTGGATGACACCCTGCCCCGGGAGTACGTCCTGTACCTGCGCCCCACCGGGCCCCTGGCGCAGAAGCTCTCGGAGTTCTGGCAGCAGTCAAAGCAGATCTGTGGCAAGAACAAAGCTCACAACATCTTCCCACACATCACCCTTTGCCAGTTCTTCATGGTAAAGCTCTGCTCCTCTCTCCCCTCTCTCCCTTAGCCATTCCATGCCAGGCTCAGCCTGGAGACTTCATCCTGGTTTAGGAGGGAGCTGGGGGGATTTTGCCCATGCCTGGGTTTCTGGGGGAGGTAATTGGTTTTTTAAGCTGTTGTTTTCAGGGAATTGCAGCAGCAGAAGACCAAATTCTCATCCCCTCCAGTGATCCTTAGCGTGAGGATGGGTGGGGGGAGGTTGGGAAGGTTACTTGGGGATAGCTGATCCCGCTTTGAGGACAAGGGAGGGGCTGAGGATTTCTAAACATAGCTTTATTTTTTTTTTCCCATGCCCCTGTGCTTTTTCTCACTGGGTGAGGGGAAGGACAGACCACTGACACCCACCCACATCCTTTCCTTTCCTGAGCCTTGCCTGTCCTGCTTCCTTGGCAGTGTGAGGACAGCAAGGTGGATGCTCTCACAGAAGCCCTGCAGGCCACGGTGATGCGCTGGAAATGCAAATTCCCTGCCCCGCTGCCCCTGGAGCTCTACACCTCCTCCAACTTCATCGGGCTCTTCGTCAAGGAGGAAAGCGCTGAGGTGCTCAAGAAGTTCGCTGCAGACTTCGCTGCAGAGGCGGCTTCCAAAGCAGGTGAGTGACTGCTCTGGCAGCTGCCAGGAGCTCCTGGGTGGCCACTGCCAGAAAATCCAAAGTTTGGATGCAGTGAAGGAGCTCAGCTTGGGCATTGTCAGAAAACCCAAATTTTGTGTCATGAAGGAGCTCAGCCTGGGCATTATCAGAAAAACCAAAGTTTGGATGCCATGAAGAAGCAAAGCAGCTGCCAGAGCTCACGGTTTGGGCCTTTTCAGAACCCCAAATCTCTGATGCCACCGAGAAGCAAAGCTCAAAAGCAAATCCCTGATTTTTAAGTGAAAACAGAGGGGAACACTCCACTGGGTGCTTTGTCTTTTCAGCAGGGAGATGTCTCACCCTCAGTTTCCAGCGCTGTTTCTGAAAGGGAAGCTGACATTTGCTGGTTCCTTCACCTTTCACAGAGCTGCTCTGAGCGAGGCTCGGTGTTTCCTGCCCCGCTCGCCGCCTCCAGCCACCACCACGGAACTTTCCCCGGCCGTTTCAAGGCCGTGGTTGTTTCTCCACTGCGTTTCTGAGGTCTGCAGAGGGCTGTGGTGGTTTCTTCACTGCATTTCTGTGGTGTGAAGAGGGCTCTGGGAGAAGACCCCAGGTGCCTTTGCCAACCTCAGTGCTCCATCTCTGTGTGCATCTCTGATCCTCTCCTGCTTCTGGAGGTGGAAGAACCAGAACCTCCCGTGGTCTCCACTGCTCAACAACCTCACTGAGTGTCCTCCAAACACCCTGGGAGCACTGTAACATCTCCCTGGATAATCCTCCACCCTCCCTCACTGGAGAGCTCAGCTTGGACTGCCCACAGCACAACTGGATTAGTCCTTCCCTATCCCAGGCTTGTCCTGGAGATTAAATGCATCAAGATGCAGCAAATTCTGCATCCCTGTGTGTTTCCGTGCTGGGCAGGCACCCCACAGCCATGCAGGAATGCTGTGAGTCCACCCCTGCTCCAGAGGAGGGAGCCAGAAGTGCCCAGAACCTCTGGAACACGTTGCCAGAACTTCCCTTCCCTTTAGAAGAGGGAGGGAATTTCATCTTTAAAAAGAAAGTTTTGGAAGGAAGGCATTGGGTGGGTCCAAGGACACTGCAGCCACGTGAGAGTGGGATCAGTGTTTCCCTCCAGCACAGCCAAAAATGCAATTTTTATCAAAAAAGAAAACCCCACTGACCCAGAAGAAAGAAGCACTGGTGGCTTCCAACAATCTTCTGCCCCTGAGACCGCTCCAATTCAGGGCAAATTGGGGTTTTTTAGGGGAAGGCAATTGCTGCATTGCAGACACAGCTTGGTCAGGTTATCACATTAAAGTCTCTGGGGTGATTTTCAGAGATCTTGAACATATTTTTTATTGCTGATGAAAAACAGCAACAACAAAAAAAAGATGGATGAGCTTGCAAAGCTGCCCCTGGCTGGCACTTGGAGCCAAGCCTCTGAATAGCTGCAATTGTGACTGAATAATCAGTCAAATTTAATTGCAATTTTTGGTTGAATAAGCAGGAATAAATTACATGCAAACAATGTATCCCATGATTTCCACATCTACTGGAAGAGCCCAAATATTTCATATATTTTCACCTGGAATCATCTCCTGATGCAGGTCCTTATTTTTCTGCAGGATCATTTTGAATCATTATTATCTTTCCACAGTTTGGGAATACCTCACCCTCAGTGACTAAACTGATAATCCAACTAATTTCCAGGGAAAAGATTTAATCAGCTTGCACAAACCTGCAAATTCCATGGGCTTGTAATTTATTGCAGCAGAGAGAACAATGGAGGGGGAGCAAAAACTATGCTTTTTAACCTGCTTATTTTGGAATAAGCTGCTCATGAAATTTTCCTGGATTTTCTTACCTGGAAGAATGTCTTTTTTTTTGTCTCTTGGCAGGAAACCACTTGTCACACCACCCGTTGTTTGTAGGATGCCCCTGCTGTGACTCAGGGCTGAATCAGACCCCAAATCTCTGATCATTTGTTCTGGGGTGCAATTTTGAGACCTCACACTCACAGCATTTCCAACTGAACTCCAATTTGTTCCACTTGAGCATCTTTGCAAGTGCAGCTCCTGTTAGAGGCTCTTGATGCCTTAAGTTTTAGCTTTCATATTTCTCAGATTCTGCCCAGCCCAGTGTGCAGCTCTGAGCCTCACATGAAGTGTCAGTGAGCTCTCTTCACAGACTGAGCAGACAAAACAATTCCTTTTCCAGCTGATACCAAGGACAATCATTACAAGTTCCAGGCCCAAAAGCAGGAACAGCGCTGGGCTGGAGAGAGAAAACAAGGATGGGACTCCATAACCTGCAGCTGGGACTGGACAATTCACCCCAATATGCAGATGGACCAAAACTTATAAAAATGTGAGATCTTGTGACCAATCACCCATTTTGTGACCATTTTTGGTCCATCTTGGGTGCAGCCCTGGCCAGGCTCTTGTAGTGCCCAAGGTGTGTCCTTTAGGGCCTTTCAATAAATCCCTGCTTTATCCTGAAATCTGTCCAGCCTCTGCCCTAGTTCAGCCTTCCCCAGGCATCACCAAACCCAGCAGAAAGGGGTTTGTAACCCTCCTCTCCCCATTGCAGATGTCCACGTGGAGCCCCACAAGAAGCAGCTCCACGTGACCCTGGCCTATCACTTCCAGAGCAGCCACCTGCCCACGCTGGAGAAGCTGGCCCAGAGCATCGATGTCAAGCTGGGCTGTGACTGGGTGGCCGCGATCTTCTCCCGGGACATTCGCTTCGTCAACCACGAGGTAACGCTCTGGAGCTTGCTTCATCCCAGGAAATCACCCCTCTGCTGGAGATCCCCTCCCATTAACAACCCTCCTGTGCTTTTTCTGCCCCAGACTCTGCAAGTGATCTACCCCTACACCCCCCAGAACGACGACGAGCTGGAGCTGGTCCCAGGGGATTTCATTTTCATGTCCCCAGTGGAGCAGACCAGCACGAGTGAGGGTTGGATTTATGGCATTTCCCTTGCCACTGGCTGCTCGGGGCTGCTCCCTGAGAACTACATCACCAAGGCAGATGAATGTGGCACCTGGGTGTTCCACGGGTAGGTCAAGCCTCTCCCTCCCCACCCCACGGCAGCAAAAAGGGGCTCAGCAGCCGGGATTTCAGCTGGGGAAGCGAGGAGGGATGCTGAGAAGGGCGCTGAGGGGAAGGAGCTGGCACACAGAGCCTCATCTCATCGGCCAAGGAGCAGCAGATGCTCTCCCCTAGCGTGGGATTAGAGGACAAGCTGATTTTTTTTAGCTGAGATGTTGCAGCAGCTCTCTCTGACTCGCAGGGCTGCTGGGGATGGAGCAGATGGCTGCTGGAGACACTGCTGTGCAGGCACCTCTGGGGTAGGCCTGGGATCAGCAAGGTGTAAACTTGAGCTTTAATTTGGGAAGAGACGTCTTCCCTGCATCATTCCCTGCTGAAAAGGACTTAGGATCAGTTTCTTAGGATATTTAGCAAGGTTTTTAGGAGCCTGCTGTTGGCTTCAGTGAGGATGCAGCCCTCACCTTTTGAATAAAGGCTATGCCTCTTGCTTTTGGAGGGAATTCATTAAATAGAAGCCATTTATCCCTGCCAGAGCAGGGGACACAAGGCAGAGTCCAGCAGACAGGAGATGGAACCAGGATTTTTGGGGAAAAGCCTCCAAACAATGACCTGTCCTTAGGAGATGACTAAGCTGGAACAGCCTCAGCAGTTTGTGTTTTCCAGCAGCACTGGAGACAGGCTGGTGGCTCTTCTCCAGGCACACAGAGAGTTTGCCTCTGCCTCATCACCATTCCCAGCAAGTCCTGTCATCTATAAATACATGGTGAAGCATTTGTGGCCTTTGTTAAAAGGCTTAGAGAGAAAAAAAGGCTCAGAAATTGTGTGGCAGCTCCTGGGGGCAAAGGGAAGTGGGGGAACCAAAACATCCTTGGTATTCTCCAGACCAGTGTCCCTAAAAAACATCATAGGGGCAAGGCAGGAAAGGGATTAAATGGGAGGAAGGGCTGACAGCTGGACAAAATTCACTATGAGCAGAAATAGAGATGGGTCCTAAGTAAGAACTGACGTTCTGTTCACACTGAGATTCTGTTCACATTGAGATATTCAAGTTCTGGGAGGATGGATCTGCCCTGACTCCAATGCTCCACCAGCATCTGGACAATTTGGGGAACAATTCCTCAGGGCAGGGCCAGCCCTTGTTGGGAACTCAGGATGCAGTAGCTCAGTGTCATCCTTGCACCCTAATTCCACCAGATAATAGATCAGGACCAACATCATAGTGGGTTTTTTCCTCCTTTAAACCATATAAACCACACAGGTGACCTATTTTTGTCCCACTGGCAGAGTCACTCGGGGTTACCCTAACAGCTGTGAAACCCCTCTGAGATTTTATCCTATTCCTGCTATCAGGAAGCAGCTCCTGATGTATTTAAGGCACTGAAAAGTGCCAGCTCTGGCTCTTTCTGTCAAAGTAAATGACCACATCCATTACCTGATAATGTTCTTTATTTTTTTTTTAATGACTAAGCAGAGGAAACTGAGTCAGCAGAGGGTCAGGCAGCTTCTGTAATTGCCTGTCACACTTGGGTCCCCAGGGTTTTGGTCAAAGTCCTTGAATGTCTGGGAATAAGAGCTTTATTCAGAGAGACCTCATTAGGCAAGGCCCTCGAGGGAGAGTGGGGTCTGTAAAATCCCTTTGGCTGCACTTAACAGGAAGCACTGGGGGAATAAATTCCCAGGCAGGTGGGCACTGAAAAATGCAGAAGCAACAGGGCTGAGTGTGCCAGGTCCCTGCCAGGGGAAGAAGCTGTTTTGGGCACAGGAACTCTGAAAACTGCCCAGGGAGAGGCCCCAGCTTTCTGCTGAAGCCACAGCTTGTGCTATAAAGGTGAGTGAAAACTCCCTGTAGCCATTAATTGCCAAACTTGGGGTCACAAGTCGGTGGTCAGTGATATGGACTGGTCCCCAGGCGATGTTAGTGAGCATCCTGTGGTGCTCAGGAAGGTCCTGGCATTTTCCATGACAATATTCCAGGGTGGAGAGAGCCTCCCAGAACAAAGTTTGGGAATTGTTCTGTAAATAGTTTCTAAGGAAACAGCCTGTGGAGATGGAATTTGTCTCCTCACGTGTGTGCATCACCTGGCTCAGTGCTCTCTGGGCAGCACTAAAACCCAATAATAATGAAATAACGTAATAATGTTTCATAATAACATCACAGCAGTAATTACCACCGCCTCCTGAAGGCCACAGAAACGTCCTGAGAGCAGCCTGAGCACAAAAAGCATCCCCAAACACAATATTCTTCTATTTTTGGCAGGTCCTACTCCATTCTGAACACCACATCTTCCTCATCCTTTCAAGCCTTTGCTGATGGAGCTCTGGAGAGGAGGCAGCAGGAGGACCAAGGGCCAGGGGACGCTGGGCCACTCACCATCATCTGCCAGAACGTGCAGGTGGGGACCAAACAGCCAGAAATCATTAAGGACAGCTTCCAGTGAATGGATTTGCCCCAAAAATTTATCTTCTCACTCCCTGCAGCACAAGTTACGAAGTTTTTGAATGACACAACCCTGTCCCCACAGCTGGGGTGGCAAGGCCCAGGCCTCTGCCCCCTTCAGCAGCTTTAGGCCACCATAAATTTACCAGGATTATAAATTCCCAAAGAGAGGGGAAACAAAAAAAAAACCCATAAAAGCAATAAATCCTGCAGCCTTCCCTGTGATGTTTGCACAAGGGCAAAGCAGGAGGAGGCTGGTGCTGGCTCCTGTGGCTTGCTCAGAGTCTCTCCACTCTGGTGAAGGTCAAACCTGCTGTCACTTTGATGCCTGGAGAGGCTCCTGGAGCAGGGGCTGGCCAGAGTTAAAGGAATAAAGCAGGGATTTATTAAAAGCCCTTCCAAGGATCACCTTGGGCACTGCAAGAGCCCGGCCCTGGCTCCACCCAAGATGGGCCCCGGCTCAGGAGTTTCACACTTGGATCAGTTCTGCTCCATTTCCATCTCGGGGTGAATTGTGCAATTGCAGCTGCAGGTGATGCAGTCCCATCCTCCCAGATTGCTCTCCTCAATTCCCTGCTGCTTGTGCTTTTTGGGGCTGGAGCTGCAGCGCTGCCCTTGCTTGTGGGACTGGGGAAGGATTGTTGTGTGTGCCTGAGCTGGGAGGAGAACTCGCTGACACTTTGTGTGGAGTTCAGAGTTAGGTACCAGTGCAGAGCCTGGAAAATGGGAAAGCTAAAACTGAAGGCATCACCTTCCTTTGCAGCCCCTGAGGATAAGCAGCCAGCCAGGCCCTCAGAAGCGCTGCCTGTTCGTCTGCAGGCACGGCGAGAGGATGGATGTGGTTTTTGGGAAGTACTGGCTGTCCCAGTGCTTCGATGCCAAAGGTGAGCCCGGGGCTATCCCAGGATTTGATGGAGGAAGGAGAAGTGGCCACTGCCTGGTGGAAGCTGTGGGTTTTAACATAAAATGATGCTTTTTGTGCAGCCAGCAGCAAAACTTCATCCAAGGAGGAAATAGTCCATTTGCCAATATTTGGGAAAATATGGCAGGAGTGATTACACTCCACAGCTGCGCCACCAAAGAGAAAATGCAGCCATGATGTTGGTAGTCAGTGTTCAGTGAAAACATTCTCTGCCATCAAGAAAACATTTTGTACTGCTGGCTCTCAGCCCTAAATGAAAATAACACTGCTCAGAGTGGGTTTTGGGGCATAAATTGGTGCTTTCAACCCAGTATTATGCTCAGGTTTCAGACTGTGGTGAACAAATTATAACTTTAGGCTCTGTTGGCCTTAGAGCTGATCAGAAATTTGTCCTAAAAGTCTTTGTTCTGTTGAAAAACACCAAAACCTTGTGGTGAAAGGATGATTTCACAACTCTCTTCTTTCTAAACTCTGGCTGAAGAGCTCTGATGTTCTGGCCTCCTGTAAAAGTGTAATGTTTGCTGTGGGATAGAAATGATTTTCTTTGGGGAAATCAGTCCTAAAAAAAAAAATCCAGATCCTTAGCAACATCCTGTGCTGCTTTTGAGCTGGTGAGAGGTGTTTAATTAAATTTTATGAGATTCCTGATGGGTTTACATGGGAAAAAACTGCCCCAAGAGCCAGGTCTAGGCAGAACCTGCAAAGCACAGCCGAGGTGGTGGGAGAGGGGAAAACCAGGGGTGATGTTCCTGCCTCTGTCTGAGGGAATAATTCCAGCTTGGCACCTCTCCCTGCAGGCAGGTACATGCGCAGTAACCTGAATATGCCTCACAATTTACCTCAGAGGAGTGGTGGTTTCAGGGATTACGAAAAAGACGCTCCCATCACCGTGCTGGGCTGCACCCAGGCGAGGCTCGTGGGTAAGTGCTGCTGCTCAGCAGGGAAAGGAGAGGGGGTTTGGGTGGGGTTTTGGGAAGGATTTGTTCCCTGTGAGTGGGGGGAGGCCGTGGTGGTGCAGGTTCCATCCATGGAAGAGTCCAAGGCCAGGTTGGACAGGGTTTGGAACATCCTGGGGTATTGGAAGGTGTCCCTGCCCTTGAGGTTTTTGGTTTTTTCCAACCCAAACTATTCCATGATTCCATGAAGACCTTGCCCAGGAAGCTTCTTAATCTTCCTCCCACAGCCCCCATCAGAGAAAGGAAAAGTCAAGGCAGGAAAAAATGGATTGGATTCCCTGAACTAACGGGATTTAAATCTTTCAAGGAACTTTGCCAAGTCCCTTCACCTTCCCCAGCAATTCCTCTCTTCCAAAGGAAACTTCATCTCCTTCAGCTCCTGCAGCTGAGGAAAAGGCAAAGCAGAAATGTGGGATGTGGGGTGAAATCAGAGCCCTCAAAGGATGGGTGCATTGGGAAGATTTTGTTATTACCCACGCTGGGGAGGAATGCAGCAGTGTGGCTGTCACCTCATGCAAAATGTGCTTTTTCCATCCAGTTTGCCACCTCAGTGTCCTTTTATCAGCCTGCCTGGATTTACATTGTCACAAACACAGCCCAAACCATTCCCTGTGTTCTCCCACCCTCCCCACCCTCATCCCTGGCTTCTGAGCCTGTTTGTGTGCAGACAGAAAATCCTTTGCCAGTCAAAGAGCACATCTTGAGAGCTGTGACGAGGGGAGCCCAGCCCCTTAAAGACACCAGCTCCAGCCCTGAGCCTCAAATCCTTCTGAGCACTCCTTGCTGGTCACATCTAAACTAGGGCAGCTAAAATTATCCTGGCTTTTTGGAACACAAGTAAATCACTGTGCTGCAGCAGCAGGAACAGGAGGAGGAGGATGCTCAGACTCCCGGCCACATGGCAGCAGGGTTTGCAATCTGCACAGGACAGAGGGAGGCTGCCAGCACCCCTCTCTGCTGGTGGCATCCAGGGACACACTTTGGGTGGCTTTGAAGAGCCCCAAGGACACTTTGCTGGTGGCATTAGAGGGGTCTGTGGGAAGCCTTTCCTGGAGGCATTCAAGGGCTCTGAAGACAATTTGCTGATGGCTTTGAGGAGGTCCAAGGACACGTTTTGCTGTGGCATTCAGGGCTGCAAGGACACACTTCGTTAACGGCAGCAAAGGGGTCCAAGGACAATTTGTGGCCTTCAAGGAGTCTAAGGACACACTTTGTGTGGCATCCAAGGGTCCAAGGACACTGCTGGTGGCATTAATGGGGTCTGAGGACACACTTTCCTGGTGGCAATGAATGGTCCAAGGACACTTTGCTGGTGGCATTAGAGGGGTCTGAGGATACATTTTCCCAGTGGTAATAAAGGGGTCCAAGGACACACTTTGCTGGTGGCATTCAAGGGTCCAAGGACACGTTTTCTGTGGCATTAAAAGGGTCTGAGGACACACTTTGCTGGTGACATTAAAAGGTTCCAAGGACATGTTTTGGCATTCAAGGGTCCAAGGACGCGGCTGCAGCTCTGGTGGCACCGTGTGACCTTCTCTATCTTCCACCCACACCCCCCATCAGAGAAAGGAAAAGTCAAGGCGGGAAAAAATGGATTGGATTCCCTGAACTAACGGGATTTTAATCTTTCAAGGAACTTTGCCAAGTCCCTTCACCTTCCCCAGCAATTCCTCTCTTCCAAAGGAAACCTCATCTCCCTCATCACAATCCCTGTGATGACCAAAGCCCGTGAGCAGCTCCCTGTGACACAGGGGGCTGGTAGATGTCCCTCTCCTCAATGACCCCACTTCTCTCAAGACATTCCCAGGTCAGCCTGCCATGGTGACAGCCCTGTCAGGATCAATGTCCCCTCCTTGCTGCCGCTCTCCCAACAGGAGGAAAACGTGGCTGCTGCTCCCTGCAAGCCTGAGCTTGCTCTCCTCTGCTTCCCTCAGGCACTGCAGGAATATCAAAAACCCTGATGCAGGAACATTAACAACCCTGACAGTGGAGTTGATTCTTATCTCATTTGCAGTGATCTCCCACCTGTGTAATGAAATGGTGATTTATGCTAGCAGAGAACCCAGCCAATTGAATTAAGCTGGGTTTGAGTTGTGTTGAAGCATTTGATTTACGCCTTACAAATGAAACGAAATGAAATCCAAGACCTTTACAATTTTTCTGGCTGCTTTTTTTGGCCAGACCCATGAGAAGCAGCTCCTTGCAGTGCCATTTACCTGGATTTATTCACAAAGATCCAAACTTTCTTGCAGGTGAAGCTTTGCTAGAAACAAACACCATTGTAGACTACATCTACAGCTCCCCATCCCTGCGGTGTGTCCAGACAGCTCACAACATCCTGAAAGGTAAGAACCCACAGGGGAGAGGCTGAATTCTCCTCATTTTCTCCATAAAACACTGACAAACAGATAAAAAACATGGACCTAATTATGATTTCCATAGGAATATATTTTATATTAGCACAATCCATAAGGAACTCTGTTCTAATTGCACCAGAGCTTGACATTCCCTGGCATACGTTAAATAAACACATGAAATACGTAATTTCCCATAGAAAATAAATAAATTAACAATCAAACCAAAGTATTAAAGCTTCTCCCACCCTCCCCAGCTACTTCCATTGCTAGCTGGCCTCCTCTCCCTCTTTTCCAGGTATGCAACAGGAGAACAACCTGAAAATCCGGATAGAGCCAGGCCTGTTTGAGTGGACCAAGTGGGTGTCTGGGAGCACCCTGCCAGCCTGGATCCCCCCTGTGGATTTAGCTGCAGCTACTCTGAGCGTTGATACAACCTACAGGTAGCACAGAGAGGGGCTGACAGGGCCTGGGGTTGCTCATTTCAATATTTAACACCAACCTCCGCTGAGTTTTGACCTTCAGGCACTGACTGGAAGAGCTGCTGAGGCTCCCAAAATCAACTTGGAGCAGGCTTGAGGCTGCTGTGCTGAACATGACCTGAAAATTATATATAAAAAATATATATAAAATAAAATTTGGCTCATTGTAAACCACATTTCCCACATCAATGATCAGGCAGTTCCTCCTGATCATGGAGGTTTTCTTTCCAGTACTCCTTTTCCTGGAATCTTTCAGGTTTCCAAGGAGCTCCTTGGGGACTGAGTTTAAGAACAGGTACTTCCAGATGAATCACAGTTTGCTCTTAGAGTATCTTCCTTTATCAGTTACTGGACGTGTTTTTCTGCTCACAGGCCTTGCACTTAGAATTCTTTATTTTTACAATTTACTGGATGTGGTTTTCTCCTCACAGACCTCATATTCCTGTCAGCAAGCTGGTGGTTTCTGAGTCTTACGATACCTACATAAGCAGAAGCTACCAAGTCACAAAGGAGATCATCAGTGAATGTAAAGGCAAAGGTGAGTGCTGCAGAGGGAGGCTGGGATGTGAATTCCAATATTCCTGAACAATATTCCCCTCTCAGGGAATTCCCACACCTGAATCTCTCATCCTCTCTCCCAGAATCATTGGAAAGTCCTGCACCAGAATTGTCATTTCAGATACTCTCACAGGAGAGGTCCATAAAGTTAAATAGCAGAATGATTTTATGGACCCCAACCCAATGGCAGATGTTTCCCAAGGGAATAAATGAGTTATTTGCCTTTTGAGGTGTGTTCCCAGCATTAAATGGGGAATTTTCCCTCCCCTGTCCAAGCTCCTCCTCCAAATTCTATTCCCATAAAAACTTTAGACCATTTCTCCAAATACAATATTGAATTTTTTAAAAACCCCCTAGCTGTTATTGTTCATCCACAACATTCTGAGAATTCCTAAACTCTGGTGTTTTCACTGATTTCATCTCACTGACCTGTCCCTGCATTTTAAGCTTTGATTTTAATGGCTTGCACACAAAATTCAAAAGCACAGTGGGGCATTGGTTGTAAAGAATCCTGGAGCTGGAAATGTAAAGCTGCCACTGTGGAAAGCCAGCAAGTGAAATTCAAGTGTTTGTTGTAACAGGAATTAATTTTTGCGTAGGCAAAAAGCATCTGCTTCCCAAGGCAGCTGAAATCTTGCTGGGATTCTTGTTTTCTCCACAAAGCATTTTTAAACCAAGTAAGAATGAGTTAACCATTACCCTGAAAATTGAGAAACGCTCTAAACGTGTTAACAAATCACATTTCCCCCTTAATTCACAGCTGGACATGTTATTATTTGATAAAATGTTTTAAATGGCTGCTTGATCTCGGGCACCAGCCCCTAAATCTGGCTTTTCCTCCCTTCTCAACCTGTGTTTCTTGTTTTATTTCAGGAAATAACATCCTGATAGTGGCTCATGCATCCTCCCTGGAGGCCTGTACCTGCCAGCTCCAAGGGCTCTCCCCTCAGAACTCCAAGGATTTTGTACAGATGGTCCGAAAGGTAAATGCCAGCAAGGAGCAGAGCCCTGGCTCTGCAGACACAAAAACAATTTGCTGGGGCACAGTTCTGAGTTTTAATAATTTTGGGAGTCAGCAGGGTGAAGGAGAAGGGTTTGAGGGGCTGGGACAGGGTGTGGGGTCAGTGCCCTCCTGGGCTGGGTTTGGAGGGATTGTTTGGTGTTTTTGTGGGGTCAGTTCCCTCCTGGGCTGGGTTTGCAGGGTCTGTTTGGTGTTTTGTGCCCTCCTGGGATGAGTTTGGAGGGATTGTTTGGTGTTTTGTGCCCTCCTGAGATGGGTTTGGAGGGATTGTTTGGTGTTTTGTGCCCTCCTGAGATGGGTTTGGAGGGATTGTTTGGTGTTTTGTGCCCTCCTGGGATGGGTTTGGAAAGATTGTTTTGTGTTTTGTGGGTACCAGGGGCTGTGCAGAGAGTTCCAAACCCTTCAGCACAGCAAGCCGAGCACTTCAGCCCTACAGCACTTCCCCTTCTCATCTAAAGAGATGTTAACCTTCAAAAGGCTGGAAATTAAAATGGGTTTTTTACTTTCCTGCCCTCTGCCAGCCTTGCAGAGGCTCCCTGGGATATTCAGGGCTCATCTGGGAACCCCTGAGCTGCAGGAACATCCACATTTCCCCCAAAGCTGTGCTGGTTTGGGACCACATTTGTCTTGAGCTGCTCCCTGTTTAAACCTACATTCCATTCAAAACTACAATTTTAAACCCACATTCCAGGGGTATAATCTGGTTTTTCCCAGTGTTTTGCACAGGCAAAAAAAAAGAAAAATGGAATTTTTCTGAAGAATGGAATTTGGGAGAGGGAAAGAAAGAAAAAAAGGTGAAATCCTGGAGTAGCAGAGCAGGGATTCATCCCTTGGGATTGCCCAGCTCAGTCCCTGCTTTTTGCCTTAATTCCCATCTCTCTCCTCACAGATTCCCTACCTGGGGTTTTGCTCCTGCGAAGAACTGGGGGACACTGGTGTTTGGCAGCTCACAGACCCTCCCATCCTCCCTCTCACACATGGACCAACTGGAGGCTTTAACTGGAGAGAAACCCTCCTGCAGGAGTAGGGAAAACCCCAGCAAGGACAGCCCATGGCCTTTCCCAGCGCTGGAGAATGTCTCTTCTTCCTTGTGTTTTATTGGCAGCAGGAAAAAAAACCCTCTTCATCTGTCCAGTGGCTCACTCAAAGCACATCTCACACAGCCACAGCCGTGCAGAAACAAAATTTACAACAAAAGGGGCTGATTTGAGGGGGGAAAAGTTATTAAAATACAGCTTGAGGCTCTTGCACAGCCTCGAGGGTTGGTTTCCCCACCTTGAAGGGAGCTCTGGTGACACTTTCACTGCACCACGGTAGAAACACTGAGCCCTGTGTCAGGCAGGATGCTGGGCTTGTTTTCTCACTGCTATTTTTGCAAAGTGTCTGCAGGCTTGTTCAGCACCTCGTGCTCGCTCTGCTCCCAGCCCCCAAAGCCTCAGCGCCTTCCAGAAAAATAAAAACGCGTCCCCAAGGCTGGAAATGAGTCCAGCATTGCCTCTGCAGGCTGCAGCAGGGTATTCCTCCCCTCTGAATGAGCAGACAGAGCTGGGAGTGCTCCAGAATGTGTTGGATATTGTGTGGAGATTGGTTGATGTTGAGGAAAATTCCAAATTTCGCATCAGTTACAGGTGAAGTTTGAGCATCAAAAGTCAGTGCAACAAAAGCTGAGAGGAATTTCTTTGAAGTGGAGATAAAAGAAGCCTTTTCCAACCAAACCTGAGGGATTTAAGAAGTTCAGATTTGGGTTTTTATTCCTTTACTTTGGTTATTGAAATCCACCTGTGTGCCCAGACACAGCCTAAAAGGTTTGTGCTGTTGAAATTCCCTTCAAAGGGCTTTGGAAAAGGGGTTTCCCCTTTTATACTGGGATTTTTGTGCTGGCCATTCACCCAGGAGTGGCTCTGTGTCCCTTTGGCAGCCCTGGTGAGATTGTGCAGGCAGCAGGTTGATCCAGGAATGATGGGATGAGAAAGCTGCTGGAATTCTGAGTGCTTTGCTTCCTTACTGCCATCTGTCTAAAATAACCCCAGAACACTTAAATTTAGGAACAACATTTGATGCTGTTTATCCAGGGAGGGAAGGGCTGGGATCTGGGGAAAGTGGGAGAGGAGGGTTCCCATCTCTATCCAGGATGTTTGGGATCACGAGGGGGATCCTCTTGGTGCCAGAGCCTGCAGGATGCTCAAAGCAGCTGCACCCCAAAATACACCACAGTGGGTATGGATAACAAGAAGTGGCATCAGAACAGGGATTTTTAGGATCAGAATTACCTAAAATTATCAGCCTTGGGTCAAAAAGTAGCTGCAGGCACTTCAGCAGTGCAGGCTTGCTGCCATCAGCTACTTAAAACTGGGTTTAAATGGGATGGAAGAGATTTAGGCACACTCCTTTCATGGTTTGGGCACAAGTCTGAGTGTTCCCACAAACAGAACCATCCCAGAATGGTTTGGGTTTGGAAAAGACATGAAAGTTCATCCAGTTCCATGGGACAGAGCAGGCTGGACATTTCCAGGGATGCTCTGGGCAACAAATGCAGAGCACCAAACATTAAAACAAAAAAGCATCAACCAAGTGGGGCAGGATTTCATTTCTGATCTCTGAAATCCTTGCCCAGCTCTGCTCAATGCCCTCATTTGAAATGGGTGAGAGGCACAGAAGTCAGCCCTGACCAGATTTGATGTTTATTAACCATAGAAAAATCAACTTTTGGCTGGTGTTTTGGTGGATTTTCCCCTTGGGCAGGGCCAAACAACCAAGGAGTGAGAAACTGCAATTCCCTCTTCCCAAAAGAGGCCAAACAATTGGGATGGAGCAAATCCAAAGGGGCTGAGCTCAGTTCTGAGCTCGCCAGGGAGAGCAGAGCACATCCTGTCTGTATTCACAGAATCCCAGATATTCCCACAATCCATAGGAATATTCCATTATTTCTACTTTTAGGACTGTGTAACACACCTTAGGCCACTCGTAGGTGCTTTATTAGAGCAGGGATGGAACTGAAAAGTCAGGGAGAAAATTTAGGACAGGGCAGGGTTAAAAAAAACCCCAAAATCCTGCTCCTGTGTGGTTTTATTGCTGTCAGGTTAATTTTTAATTGCCATTTAAACTATTTTTTGGCTGTGTACAGACATTCTGAAGAGCATTTCTGGCTTGTTTTCCTCCATGCAAAAAAAAAAAAAAAAAAAATTAAAAAAATATAATTAAAGTAAATATTTGACAATCAAACACACACACAAAAAAATTTTGGTTGCTGAGGCGTGTGAATTCTCCAGGTTTTTTGTTTCATGTCAGCAAGGTGCAAATTGAGGCAAGGAATATTGTTATAGTCTAATATTTATTGCCTGTAGAAAGAGTGGAGGCTGCTCAGATCCTGCTGGAGTTAAACACATGAAACATGAAACAGAGTGGGGGAAAAGCTGGGTGCACAATTTGAGCGGTGTTAGCTGCTCTTTGATATAGTAATAGAGGAAAAAATGTTCTGGCTGAGGAGGTAGATATTAAAATACTCTTCTTTAAATATATATATATATATTTTTGGATGTTTGGGAAATATTTTGACAATTGTAGTATTGTCTCGAATTCAGTGTCAAGAATCACAGGGAGAAAAATCTTATTTTCATCAGAATTTTCAGTTTTCTTGGGGGTTTTGTGTTGAGCAGTCTCGTGTTGAAAAGGCTTTTTGGGGGGGAAGAAAAGAGAAAAAAGTTGTTCCATTTAAATTTGTAATTGAGAGGTTAAGAAAACAAAAGGATTTCACCCCACTGCTGCTCATTCCTGTGGATTTAATGTCTCTCCAGTGTTTTGTCCCAGAACATTAAACTTGATCTCTCCAAAATCTTTTCCTTCACTGTGAGCTGTGGCAGACCCCAAGTTTTATTCTAACAGCTCTTCCCAGGTTTTTCCTTCTCTCCACAATTAAGGAAAAAAGCTGCAAACCTGCCAAGAATAAATTGTTCATTTTCATCCTTCGCAATGTATGGCTTAGAAAAACACAAGAATTAAATTAGCATTACACTCAAATCAACAGAGCTTTGCCTTTTTATGCAAAATGAGGATCCAGACCGTGATAACTTCAGTAAAAAATTGGTATTTCCCTTTTCACTGGGACTGAGCAGTTTCAGCCAGAAGCTGGCTGAGGCCAGGAGCCTCCCTCTGCTATTAAATTCTAGTTAATTTAATGAGATTCATCATTTTTATCCCTAAATAATGGCTTGGGTTTGCGGTTTGGGTTCGTTTCTTTAAAAAGAGGCACAGAGGAAACGATTTTGAAGTCACAAATAGTGCTTGGGATGGTGATAAATGAACAAAAGAAATGTCATTAAGGGTGGCTGGGATTGGCTGCTAAATCACTTCTTGCTGCTCCTCACTTCCTCAAATTTGCTCCCCAGGGAATCTTCATGACCCACAACAGAAAATACTCAGCCAGTTCCTTTATTGTGTCCCATTAAAATGTGTTTTCTGAACGTATGAAATGTATTTTCTTTCTCTCCATGACATCTCTTCAGATTTGATGTTATCAACAGCTCCTTTTTTTTGTTGTTGTTGTTTCATTTTCAACCTGTTGTATCATTCTGTTTATAATGGTTTTTGTTTTTTATTTAGTGTGAGCAGATTGTATTTATTTGAGAAGAAAAAAAAAATGTTTGCTGTTTAAAAAAACCCAATAATTGCATTGCCAAAAATAGCTGTAATTACCCGTGACATCTGTATTTTTTTATTTTGGGAGTGGGGCAGGCAGGGGGGTGGGTGGTTGTTTTTAATCTCAGTTTTGAGTGCTAACAACTGTTAAAACAACCACTGCATTTTAATTTGCTTCTCACATTAAATGGAATTCTCAGAAGTCAGACAAAAATATCTCGTAGGTGATTTAATAAAGATGCCAAGCACCCTTCCTATTCCAGATTTCCTCTGGAGTGTGGTGGAATTCTGAGCTGCATTTTTTCTTTTTCTGAGGCTGAAATTCATTCACTTGACAGCAGATGGCACAAAAATCTCTGGAGTCCTGTTTTCCACGCTCAGGGATGGGCTTTTCCCTCTGGAATCAGATTTTCCCCGGAGTTATTTCACTCTCAGGTTTGGATGTGTGGAACTGAAGACACAACTTTCAAACCAAACTTAATTTTCCAACACATCTTTCTTAACCTGGATTTTTTAATCCAGCAAGAGTTTTATTTTTCAACCCAGCTGCTTTAAATTTATGACCTGCAGCTCTGTTTTCCAGTAAAATTGATTAATGGTGATGAACACAAAAGCCACAGCTTTCATCAACCAAATATCCACTGAGTGATGCAATTCCCTGCACCTGAAAGTTTAATGGAAATAGATCCTAATAAATCAGGAATTAAACACACAATGTGTTTATAAATAATCAATTTGTCCACTTCACTCAAGCACACACAGGTTTTAAACCATAATTATCCCATTAAATTCAGTTTATTTCGACAGTAGTTGCTGTCCACACCAAATTTTGAGCAGTTGCAAAGGAGGGCTAGAAGAAGATCTGCCAAAAATCCTATTTGGAAATCAGAAATCATAAGATAGATGTGGATAAATGTGATGTCAGTGGTTATCACACACCTGGGGGAGCACAAAACTGGAATAATCCAGATCTGCAAGGGGACAGGGGAAACCCGAATTGTGTCCCCTGGGGGCTGCTGATGTCTCCAACCCCTCGGCAAGTTCTGCCTTCCCTGCAGAGCCACAGATTTGTGCCAGGAATTCCCTTTTCCCATCGCTGCTTTCTCCAGCATCCCTGCAGGCAGAGCCGGCCAAAATCCTCCTGGCACAAAGTGACATTGTGTTAATCCAGGGGTTTAAAATGGGTTTTCCAGCAGCCTTGCCACCTCCACCAAACAAGTGCCGCCTTCCCGGGTGCCTCCTGACCTTCGGGATGGAACCAGGCGGCATCACAGAGCCCAAACCCGCATTTCTGTGAGCTTTGAGCTTCTCCCTCCCGAGCATCCCTCCGGAGCATCCCTCCCGAACATCCCTCCCCGAGAATCCCTCCCCGAGCATCCCTCCTGATCATCCCTCCCGAACATCCCTCCCGACCATCCCTCCGGAGCATCCCTCCCGACCATCCCTCCCGAGCATCCCTCCCGACCATCCCTCCCGAGCATCCCTCCCCGAGCATCCCTCCGGAGCATCCCTCCCCATCATCCCTCCCGAGTATCCATCCCGACCATCCCTCCCGGAGCTGCAGCGCCGAAAGCCGAAATCCCCCGCTGCTGTCGCCCACCGGTTCCTTCGGAGGGAGCCGTGAGGTCACGGATGTCCCAGAGCAGGGGAAACACGAGGTGGGGCAGAGGAGGGGAGGGAAGTCACGGTGAATGTGTTCAAAAGGAGCACAGCAGCCCCTCAGAGGGAGGAACGCAAGCCCAGCTCAGCACAGCATGACCGTGACCCGGGTGCTGCTCACCGTGCTCCTGCTGCAAGGTAAGCCTGGGGATGCTCTCATTCCAGCTCTCCTTTCCAGCTGGGAAAACGCTATTCCCAGGGCTGATGAAACCAAATCATCACCCCGTTCCCAAAGCTCACTGACTCCTAAACCCAGGAGCTGTAAGGTCAAGTCTCCCAGCAGCATTGGGGTATCAAAAGATTCTGCCTTCAATTTAGACAGATGGCTTTCCAACCTTGGAAAGATCACTGCTTGCTTTGCCTGGATCAGAAATCTGAGTGTTCATTTGTTCGTGCTCTGTGTGAGGAGAGGCTGACAGATGTCAGAGCAATTTAGGGAGAACTTGCAAAGTACTTTTGAAAAAGGGAAGCGCTTTAGATGCTCAATCTCCTCACTCCAGCTGGAGGAGGCAGCGTATTCAGATCTCCTCAGACACAGGAGAGTGTGGCAGGTTCATATTTGACTGCATCAAACAGTCAGAGGATCTAAAAGGATCTAAGAGAAGATCCAAGGAAGGAAGGAGCAAGGCAGCAATCCATGGCCAGGATCCCTGCAGGCTTCACTCCTGACCTTAGCAGGAGAAATGGATGCAAGATCCTGGCACTGGAGCAATATTCCCTCTCCCCCCTCAACAGACGCTGGAGCCACTGCAGGGCTGTTCTTGACAATTTGCTAATTCTCAGTACAACCCTTCTCCCCAGTTTTGCCAGGCTCCTGCAGGATGAATTTGTAGCTGCTGCCTGAACTTCCAGAATTAATTCAGCTCCGCTCACAGGTCAGCAGCCAGGACAGAAAACAACTCATTATTAAACAGGGTGGCTACAGGCTCACAGAAAACTGCACCAAAACTAACTCATTAAACAGGGTGATTGTGGGTTAGAGGCTCACAGAAAACTGCACCAAAA
>NC_031792.1:3018830-3020913 GCF_001522545.3 Parus major
AACTCATTAAACAGGGTGATTGTGGGTTAGAGGCTCACAGAAAACGGCACCAAAATGAACTCATTTAACGGGGTGATTGTGGGTTAGAGGCTCACAGCTAACTCTGTACTCTCTGTTCAAGTCTCAGTGCAAGGAGCTCTCAATCACTTCCTGGGGTCTCCAAGAATGGCAACCAGAGTAGAACCCCTCTGCTCAGAGCATCCTGCGATTTCCAGCACGAAATTGCTGCCCTTTCTTGCCAAGAAGGCGGATTTATCACTTGATAGATGGCAGAGAGGTTTTTCCAGGTGGGATCCACATGGTACAACATCCCTGGAGCTGCCATGGGGACGTGTCCCACATTTGGTGACCTCAGTGGCTGCAGAGCAGAGCCCCCATGCAGGGAAGAGCTGCCCTGTGAGTCATGCTCTGAATAAAACCCATTTTCCAGTGGTCCCCCATGGAAATTACATTTCTGCCCAGGTTTGGAAAGCAAGTGACACCCTCACCTCTTCTCACCACTGTCACCCCCAAAGGTGTGATCTGCCAGACCCCACGCTGCTGCTGCTGGTGACAGGAAACCATCACGGGGACAGAAATACCCCAGGGGCCTGTGCAAAACCACAGACATCCCCCAGCTGCCTCTGAACAGCTCTCACCTCCTGCCACAGCTCCTCTCAAGGACAGGCACAGCCACAATCCCCAGGGGAAGCTGCTGTCTTACAGGGCCAACTCTGGAGGGACAAAAATCGGCTCCGGGAAAATTCCCCACAAAAACAAAACTTCATTTCTGAGCGATTTAAACATTTTAAGAAAGTGGAAATCTTCCCTGAAGCCCAGAAAGATTCATTTCCCCAAAATGCAGTGAGAACCGGCAGCTGACAGCTACCTGGAAAATCAAATCAAAACACACAAAACAGGAATAAAAACAAAACTCTTCTGCTGCCTATTTACTTAACTCCAAGCCAGGCACCAATCTTAGCATTCTCCAGGGCATGGATTTTGTCTGGAGAAAGCAATTCTTTCCAGGTCATCAAATATTTTCACAAAGTGTTTTATCTGCCTTAGAATGTCTGGAGAGAAAAAATACGTTTTACTGCCTGCCTGTGAAATGGGCTGGGAGAAGAGAGAGTGAAATTTCGTTTTAGTAACCTGTGCCAGTCCAGGTTTAGTTTGTTTTTTTTTTTCCCAAAGAAATTTCATTTCTGAATGAAAAAGCCTCATTTTTAGAAGTGTTGGGAAATCATTCACTGCTTATTCACACACTGAGCAAATCAGGTTTAACAGCTCCAGAATGGGACATAAAATTTGAGAATGGTTTTATTGGAAGGGACCTTAAGTATTATTTAATTACAATAATGAAATAAGTGAAAATTGTATGTTTGTGTTTAAATGCAGGGAGAGAGTGTATAAAATGGATCTGCTTCAGTTCTTTATTGGCTAATAATGAAAATCTTTCTTGGCTAATAACTAAAACTGGTTTAATAATTAAATCTGTTTGTGCTGGCAGGTGAAGATCCCAAACCTTTGTCACACAGTGCCTGTGGTGACCTGTCCAGTGACAATAATTTATTTATACCCCTACAGCCATACTGGTGATGTAGAAATATTAAAAAAACCATTGAAAAAAAAAAGGAAAATTAACACCTCACCCTGTGCAAAACATGACTGCTTTGCTCCATGTCACAATTTCCAACTTGTTTTTTCCCTGTTGCTATAGGGGGGTTTCCAGGGGCTGCCAGAGACTCTGTGACTCTGAAGGAAGGAGAAAACCTAAATCTTCACTGCACCTTCAGCACCCCCAGCAACAACAACTCTACCCTGCAGTGGTTAAACCCTCAGGGTTTCACCATTTTCCTCAACACCCAGAGGGGTAAGTGTGAAACCCCAGCGTGGTGGCACTTCCCACCAGGGCTGGGGACACCCAGCTGTCCCAAAAGTCCCAAAGTGCCAGCACAGGGGGGCCGTGGCTGGGTCCTACACGGTCCAGAGGATCCTTCAGAGGCCTTCTGGCCCTTTGTGGTCACCAGAAACTGAGGCCTTTTGGGGCTAAAAACCTAAAAACAGAGGCCAGACAAAATTAAGAGGATAAAAAGCAGTTTGT
>NC_031792.1:3021173-3061020 GCF_001522545.3 Parus major
GTGGGGAAGCAGCAGCTCCCAGTGTGTGTGGAGTTTGGAGTTCCACACTGAGGAATGGCAGGAGTACAAATGGGTGAGAAACAGAAAAGCTGAAATCCTGAGGCATCAGCTCCAGGGCAGAAAGTTGAATTTTCTGTGCTGCAGCTGTGGGAAAAGTTCATTGTTGGGCTGACCCTGAGGGCTCTTGTAAATTATTGCAGATTAGAAAATCAAGAGAGAGAAAGGAGAGTAGAGGTGCTCTAGGAGATGCTTTCATTAAAAACTTGAAATTTTAAAATGCCATAAAATAAAAACTCTCCTCATGCTTTGACTTCTGTACCAACCCCTGTGGTGTGCTGGCTTTTCTCTTCCTCGCAGTTTTAAGAGACCAGAGGTACAAACTCCTCCGTTATTCCAAGGATGAATTATCCATCCAGCTGTCCAACGTGACAGTGCAGGACGAGGGAATTTACAGCTGCTTCTACTACAGCAGGCACTTCCAAAGCAACAGCCACAATGTTGAGATTTTGGGTAAGTTTCCTCATCTCATTCTTTGTTCTTTTTTTTTTCCAGAGGAGCAGAACAGAGGTAGCTCCTCAAATCCACACCTGCATTTTCCCATGGTGCTCAACACATCATTCTGATTTTAGCTCAGTCCCCTCCAATAATGCCCATAAAAACGATGGACATTATTAGATATTATTATTATTATTATTATTATTATTATTATTATTATTATTATCATCATCATCATCATTATCATCATTATCATTATCATTATCATCATTGTCATATAATAATATCTTCTTATATAATATATTGCATTAATAATAATATTACCATTAATATTATAATTAATTATAATTAATTATTATAACATTATAATATTATAATTACAATAACATAATATTAATTATATTAATTAATATTAATTTATGACTATAATATATTATAATTGTTACACTATATTATATTATATATGTTATATTATTATATTATATATAATATATTATTATATTATATATAATATTATGTATAATATAACATATTATACATATTATATATTATATATTATATAATATATAATATGTATAATATGTTATATTGAATTATAATTATATAATAATTATATATTGTATTATTATATAATTATAGTTATAATTATAATTTTTATAAAATATAATTAAATTATATATTATTATACAATATATTATATACAATTCTAATTATACATATTTATTATATTATTATTTTATTATATTATTATTATATTATTAGATACAAATAGAAAATTCCCCTAAACTGATCCCAAATCTTCCTGCTGCAGCTGCTCCTTCCCCTCCAGTGCTGGAAATATCCCAGGATGAAGGAAGAGCCATCAAACTCTCCTGCTACAGCCAGGGCAGCAAACCCCAGCCCCAGATTTCCTGGCTGTTGGACAACGGGATAGAGCTCCCAGGTAAGAGCTCAAAGACCAGGGATTGAGCACTAAAATTTGGTTTTTTGGCAGTTTTGGGGTGGTTTGAAGACACTGGAGGGTGAAATATCAGCTGGGTCTATCACTCATCCCTACAGCTTGGTGCAGGTCTGGGGAGCAGTCAGCACAAAATTCCAGAGGGGTAAAATAAAGCCAAAATCCTGGGATCTCAGCACTGAATTCCACTGGGATAAAATAAACCCAAAATCCTGGAATTTCAGCACTGAATTCCACTGGGGACCTCAGCACTGAAACTCCAGTGGGATAAAATAAACCCAAAATTCTAGAATTTCAGCACTGAATTCCACTGGGATAAAATAAACCCAAAATTCTGGAATTTCAGCACTGAATTCCACTGGGATAAAATGAACCCAAACACCTGGAACCTCAGCACCAAATTCCACTGGGATAAAACCCTGGAGCCACGATTTGCAAAGCCCCAGCAGCTTTTTCTTCTCCTTTAACCTGTCTGCTACAAATAACTGCCATTCTAACAGTGCTAGAAATAGCATTATTCTAAAATTCACTATCAGCCCCAGTGCACATCTGTATCAAAATGTGAGAAAAACACTCATGGATGCAAATGTCTTTTCTTTCACACATCAACAAGCTCTTACTTGTGTTTTGCATCACCAAGCAACGTATTTAAAGCTGAACCTGTAACCTCCCCTTCCCCAAGGTGATTTATTTTTAAATAAGAGCTCTAGAAAACAGCAGAGAATTGAGTTTTCTGGCCTGAATGTAGAGAGAAATTAGTGTTAATAATAAAAATAAATCAGGTTGGCGGATAGATGGGTATTAATGGAAAAAAGGTGCTCTAGAGCAGTGCATGGGTGGTGGAAAAGAAGGTTTTTAAATCCTGTCTTTAAAACCTTGTTTTTAAATCCTGGGAAGATCTGGGCTGTGTGTGAGGGCCTGGGGAACACCAGCTGGGAAGTCATAAAATCCTCAATATGTCCCCCCTGATTTTTTATCTCTGTTTCTCTCCGTGTTTTTTCTAAAACCAGGAGGTTCCCCAAAAGGACCCTGATAAAGTGAATTATCTGTGACATCACAACGCAGAGTTCAGACACTAAACACCTCCTTAAAACCAGCATTTCTCCAATATTTTAACAAAAACCTCTCCTTATCTTTGTCTCCTTGCCTTTGGAGCAGAGGAAATACCTGAGCTGTCACCTCCCAGGAAAGCCCCCAGGCCCTGAGCTGTGTCTGCTGGGTTGGTGAAGAGGTGGGAGACACAAATTTAATTCAAAGATAAAGAATCATTGCCCTAATCCACTATTTCTCACATTTCTGCATGTGCTTTTCTCCAGTGGTTGAAGGCTTGGAGGAACTCTCCTTCCTCCCCCTTCCATTCCCAGCTTTAATCACTTCCTGCAAATATTTACACTAATCAGAAAAATAGCTAATAAATCTTAATTACTGGCAACACCTCAGTTGCACCAGGGCTCAGCAGGGACAAACCAGCTGTAATTACTGAGCTGGTGCTGACAAAGATGATTTCCTTCCCAGCAAAAGCGCTCTGAAATCCTTTTGGAGCCCTTACCTGGCCCTGCTGGGGATGGAAAAGAGGGTTGAGAAATGCTGATTTGTAAAGGTTCATTTGGAAATGGGATTTCTTGCATTTAAAGGTACCAGAGCAAGGGGGAGCATCAGAACCTCTGCACTATAAACAGAAATATTTGTGCCCTTCAGGTAAAGATCTGAAACACCTCCCTCTTCAGCAGGGCTGTTCAAACACATCTCTGGTCACATCAAATACAACTTTATTTTTCTGTGTCATCAGGATTACCTGGAGGGCTGGGAATCACACCAAACTCCCTCTAATTCCTTGTGGCAAGGCAAGGAATCCTCGTGTTTGACTTCCAGCAGCTGGAAAAGGGGAAGGGTCAAACCTGTGCTGTGGGAGCGATGGGGAACAGCATTTCAGGCTGATAAAAATGCTTTTATTCATTGCTCTGCACTAGAAGCCCTCACCTTTTTTCTCCCACCGGGCTTGCAGGTGACACCAGGCACCAGCTGGGAGCTGATGGGAAGAAATGGAGCACAAGCAGCACCCTGAGGATGCTGAGCTGCAGCCCCAAAGCGACAGCCAGCTGCATCATCCAGCACCCTGCACTCAGGGCACAGAGGCTGATGGCATCTTTCCACTGCCAGGACCTCCCCAGCACAGGTACTGCAGATAAACAGAGTCCCTGCCTCTGGGATCTTCTCTTAAATGAGGAACCTGGGGCAAAAAGGGTTTGGAGTTCTTCCTTGGTGGCAGATCTGAGCTGCAGCACCTGCCCCAAGCTCCTCATAGCAAAGTGGTTCATTTTATTCCCCATTCCAGAGCAGAAAATATATCCTGAGGACAGGAAAGCTGAGGGTGGGAGGATGGGACTGAAAGGGAAAGCCTTGATCAGACAGAAAACCCAAACAATCCAGAGCATGGAGCAGGGCAGGGCAGATTTTCAAGGATCTGTTTGGTGGCAAAGCCTCTTCTGATTTTTGTCATTTTTTGGGGTTGGTTTCTTTAGGCTGCAAACAACCAACCAGACTTCCAGAGGATGCAGAATTTCCCAGCCCTTCAGCAAATCCAGCAGGTACCAGTTCTCCAGAGAATCCAGAAGTTTCCAGCCCTTCTGCATCCCCAGAGAATCCAGAAGATTCCAGCTCTTCTACATCCCCAGCAAATCCAGCAGGTACCAGCCCTTCTGCATCCCCAGAGAATCCAGAAGTTTCCAGCCCCTCTGCATCCCCAGAGAATCCAGAAGTTTCCAGCTCTTCTGCATCCCCAGAGAATCCGGAAGATTCCAGCTCTTCTGCATCCCCAGAGAGTCCAGAAGATTCCAGCTCTTCTACATCCCCAAAAGATCCAGCAGTTCCCAGCTCAGCACCAGCCCAGCCAAACCTCACAGGTGTCACATCTAAGGGTGAGTTTGGTCTCAGGCACCTGAATTTATCAAACCTGAAATTACAGGTATCTCACAGAGGAGTTTGGGACACAGAGCACAGCATTTCCTGCTTATTCCCTTTTTTTCCCCCTGCGTTTCCCAGCCGTGCAAGCAGCCCAAATCCCTCTCCTTGGATTTGGAGCAGGCTGGGATGCTGTGGATGGGCTGCACTAGATGGCACTGCACAACAACTCTTCATCCGTGCTTGCACAGAACTCGGGAATTTTTTCCCAGCACAATCAAAAGCTCCACAGCCCAAATAAATCGCCCAAAACCCCACCAAGAATTTTGCGCCTGCTTAGCACACCAGGTCCTGCAGTGACAAATCAACTGCTGCTTTAGGAACGCCCAAACTCTTTGTTTCTGTTGGTTTAAAAGTGTTGTATCAGTAACTGCAAACAGCTCTAAACTGATAAATCCAGGCTGATAAACCCTGACACGTGTCAGGACAATATCCATGGAAAGAGAGCCTTAATTCCTTAAGAGGGGATGGAACCAGAGGGGCTTTCAGGTCCCTTCCAACCCAAACCAAGCTGGAATTCTGTGGCTTTTACTGGGTGTGAAAAGGAAAGGAAAATCTCTTATTAATCACAGTTTTGGTACACACGGCACACACCATCATTTCAGCACTGCAAATCAAAGCTAATGATTAGATATATTTATATATAATTATACATAAGGATGTATTGTCTGGAAGCAGAGCTCACCTCTCTGTCTGCACAGGGCCTGAAGAAACAACAGCAGCAGGAGAATTGGGAGGTTCATCGAGTTCTGGGGGGTTTAATGGTCAGAAATTGCCTCATCACACACTGGGGGTGGTGGCAAAGGACAGGGCTTGTCAGGAAAGGAGGAGTCAAGGCCATGAATACCAAAATATCTGCTGTAAGTAGAAGGATTTGGGCTCCTTGCTGGTTTTTCAGGCAAGAGGAGCAAAATGATGGACAGGGAAAGTTCCAAAATGACCAAGCTCAGCTTGGTTTTAATTTGCCTGTAAATTGTTTCTCTAACAATGTGTTAATAAATATAATAAATATAAATAAAATTAAACAGCGAATAAAATAAAATAAAAAGTCTTTTAAATGATAAAATGCAAAGTATTTTAAATAATAAAATAAAAAGAATAAAATTAAACACGGAGTTAGGGAAGTGAGCGCAGACCTCACCTCAGGGGCAGTACCTGGTGCCCTGAAGCTGCTGGGGAAATGAAAATTTCTTAACCATCCCCTCAGAGAAATTTTGTTCTCCTTTCCCTTCCTCCAGGGACTGAAACAGCAGCCAGTGGAAATGGCACCGAGGTGGAGCCTCCCAGGACAGAGGTGCCACCACCACATGAAAAAATAACAGTGATTTCCACCCTCACCCTCGGTAGGAACACTTGAAGGAGTTTACAAACCTTTCTGATTCTCTCTGAGCAAAAACCCCCTCCAAATCCCCTGACAGGATTAATTAATCCTCTGCTCCTGGGGGATGCCACAGAAACACAACCATTTGTATCAACCAAAAAAAATGGGAGCTAAATTTCACTGTTTGCTGTGCCAAAGCCACAGAGTCCAGTTTTTCTTCTTCATGCCATAAAATAACTTGACCTCACATCCTAAAATTAAGTCCAAAACTTAATGAATTTGTGATTAAGGTGAATTGTTCACAATTCCTTGGGAGAATTCTGCTCTCCCACCACACTGATCCAAGTGAAATCATTCTCAATTACCAGAGACCCACAGGACATTTACCAACACAAACCTCTGTTACAGAGCAAAATCCTGAATCCAAAAGCATCGTCAAGAAGGAGAGGAATCTCCTGCTGCCCATCCTGGTGGCTGCTCTGGTTTTTGTGCTGCTCATCATTGTCCTGCTTTTCATGGCAAAGCTGAAGAAAGCCCACAGGGTGTGGAAAAGAGGTGAGGGCTGGCCTTGAGCCCATCCCTGAGGTGGTCAGGCTATTTTAATAACCCTGTTTATAATATTTAATAATAATTAATAATATTTAATAACTCTTCTCTCGGGATTTTTATGCTTAAGGCAGAGGGTGAGAAAGAACAATGCGGGAAACAATCTCTAAATTTGTTTTTTCCACAGAAAATGATGTTTCAGAGCAGACACTGGAGAGTTACAAATCCAGATCTAACGAAGACAGCCCAAGCCATGAGAAGAATGGACCAGGTAAAAAGCTTTAATTAGCATAAATAATTCTTGTTTTATTTAATTGCTGCTGAGCGTGGCCAGAGAAGACATTAATAATTAATAATAAA
Source organism: Parus major (assembly GCF_001522545.3). NCBI lineage: Eukaryota > Metazoa > Chordata > Aves > Passeriformes > Paridae > Parus > Parus major. The sequence continues at coordinate 3,027,815 of NC_031792.1, forward strand.
TAATTGTTGTGTTTTAGCTGTAAATCCCAAATCCAACATGCAATATGTAACAGAAGGCCACACGGAAACCCCAGAGAAGAATCTGGAAACCCCAGAGAAGAATCCAGGAGACGAAAACACAGCAATAAGTGAGGAAATGTTTAAGTGTGGAAGGGAGACAGATGTATAACTGTGGAAACTGCAGTTTCCTGATATTTGTATTCAAGTTTTCAGGGATCTTGATTTCAAGGAGCAAAAGGGATAAAGCTCCATCCCAAAGCCACCTGGGGGTGGTTTTGTCACCCAGCAGGACAGGGAGATGGGACTGGTGCTCCTGGAACCCTCAGGGGTTTCATGAACCACTGCCACAAACAGCTCATCAACCCCAGCAGCAATCAGGGTCCTGTGAAGACATCCAGGCCCCAGTGAAGATATTTCTGATTGATTTTGTCACCTCCTCCGTGACCACGGGGCTGAGAAGGGAATCCCAGGTGCTACAAACCAACTGTGACTTTTATTTTCTCCCTGTGACCCCAAACCTGGATTTCCAGCTGGATTTAACCAAGCTGGGAAGCAGCCTGATGTCCCAAGGATTAAAAAAACCAAAAGAAACCCAAAACAGAAATCCAACCCAAATTATTCTATGTTTTGATGATTCTGTGAAGCCTTCAGACGTGAAGGGGATGTTCCACATGGGACTGCCCAAATCCTGGAATGAGGGCAGCAGGAGAGCTGGGAGTTCTCCAAGACTTCACAGGAACACTTCCTGCTCCAGAAGGGTGAAATCGAATCCTAAAAAATAAAGGAAATGTGAATTACAAGGATTTTTGTCATTTGCAGACTCACAGAATAGTTGGGGTGGGAGGGGAGCTCCGGAGACCACCCAGAACAGCCCCCCTGGCCAGGCAGGCTCACCTGGAGCAGGGACAGGGACACATCCAGCTGGGGCTGGAGTGGCTCCAGACACTTCTGGAGAATCCAGAACCTCCCTGGGCAGCTGTTCCACCTCCATGGAAGGAAGTTCTTCCCCTCCAGTTCCTCCCTGTCTTTCCTGCACCGAGAAGCCCAGAACCGGACACTGTGCATCTCATTAAGTAAAACTCATTCGGTACTATTATTTCTCACTGGAGGCGCGAAAACGTGATGAAAAATGGGGTTTGAATAGCGAATGAGATAAAAGCCCCTGCCTATTCCTTTTTCCGATGGAGACAACTCCACATTTCAATGGAAATAATTCCATTTTTCAGTGGAAAGCGGCCGCTCGGGCGCTACCATTGAGCCCGCGGGAAGGGGGGGAACCGAGCTCCCCCCACGGGACTGCGCCTGGTGGGTGCGGCCGGCGTCGGCAGAGGTTGCCGTGGCAACGGGAGCGGGGCCCGGCCGGGAATGGGCCCGAGCGGGAATGGGCCGGGAACAGCGGTGAGAGGGACAGGGACACGGGACAGGGACACGGGACAGGGACACGGGACAGGGACACGGGACAGGGACACGGGACAGGGACACGGGAGCCTCGGGGGACACAGTGACTTTCCTCTGGAGGCTGAGCTGCTCCAAGCCAGGAGATTCCACCTTCCCAGCCCACCCCAGGCCCTGCTCCCGGGGCTGCAGTGCTCACTGATGGGAGCAGGGGACACAGGGGACACAGGGGACAGTCCGGGGGTCAGGGCTGCCCGCAGGGTGAACTCGGGTGTGACCAGCAGGGATGAAATATCCCAAATTATTTAACCAGGTCCTAAAGTGGCACTGCCTGTGCACCTTGCACCGTGCTGCTCCCGGGGTGTGCTGTGACTGATGCACATTTCAGCACAGAAATCTCCTTTTCCTCCCTCCCACTGCAACTCGGGAATGTCTGGCAGCACAAACGACTTCTGAACATTTCAACTGAGTGTAAAGAAACTCTCATCCTAATTTAGAAAGAGCTCTAGTTCTCACTGTGCTCCCTGTCACACCTTCTTGCTGATTTTACGTCTCTGGAGGGTATAAAGTTGTGTGAAGAGAACAAACAAAATTCATCTCAATTCCCAAAAGTTAACAGATAACAGAAATGCTTTGTCTCGGCTTCATTTTCTTTGTCACAAGCTGGTTTTGCATTATTTATTACCACAAATAGTGGAGGTTTCATAACAATAAATTTTGTATTTGATATGTAGAGACTTTGACATTCTTGCTTAAAGGAAAATCAGTGGAACAGATGAGAACAGAGAGATATTTGCACAATAGAAGGTCAAATTCTGAGCCTAAGCCAATGGCAGCACCCAAAATGCAGCTTTGAAATATTATTACAATATTTTATCTTTATGTGTTCTCCAAATACAGGGCTGGTGTGAACCATCAGTGCAAAACACAGGATGAACTCTCCAAACATGAATTACATTTCTGTCTCTTCCCCACACACTCACACCATGAATAACATCTATGTCCCTCCAAAAATCCTGGTGCCACCCGTTTTCCAACCTGCGAGCTGGGAAATGGAAAGGAGCTCTGCCTCCAGTCTGGAGGATTCCCAGGAATCCGACTCCAAGAGCCTGGAAAAGGAGAGGCAGTACCAGCTGAGACTCGAGCAGAGGATCCTGGACAATCAGGAGCTGGAAGGGCAGGATCCTGGTGACATCCTGGAGGATGACAGCTTGGAAGAGGACAGCTTGGAGGAGATGAGTTCTGAAGAGAACGGAGCTGAGTATGACACAATTAAGAAAGGAAAACAAAAGATTTATGGCAGTGGAAGGTAAGGCAAAAACTTCACTGGAACAGAATAATTCTGACACTTTTAACCTGAATATTCCTCAAGGCTACATTTAAACATCCTTCAGAAAGCATTAATTCAGTACATAAAATAAAATTGAATATCCTGTCGTGTGCATGGAAGGTTTAACCCTGGATAAATTGGAAATAATTCTTGAGTTTAAAGGGATTACATTAAACCTGAAGTAATAACAATGTGCAGTTTCAATTTAATAGTCTACTTAAAATAAAATGACAAACAAATGAAGGCTAAATGATTAATAGCATGCTTTTATTCACCTCCTCAACAAGCAAAATGGCCAGTTATTGAATATTTTATTGTGAGTGCAAATGATGTTAATTGTACTAGAAACATGCTCTAATTTTTAGTAATTTTTTTGGACTGAATACTGTGCTGAATGTGAGGCTCTTCATTAAATGGAAATTTGATTTTATTTTGTTTGAACTTAGCCCAGTAAGTACTCCAGTGCAGTCCATTAAGCAGAGCAAATATCACAGCACATACATATGAAACCCCCTCTCTACATCCATTACCAACCTCGGAATTTGAAGAGGAAATGCTGCAGCTGTTGTCTGCTCACCACACTTTTGTTGAGGAGCACAGAGTCCATCCAACCTCCCCACGGAGCTGGGGGCAGGAATAAAAGGTGCCCTTTTTGTCTGGGGATGATTAGGGATGAAGGAGCTCTTCACACTCATTTTGTCCCCGCTAGGTGACCTGGGCTGAGCCCCACAATTGGGTTCTGTGCACACATTTCAGCACAAAGGGACTCTTTAGCATTATCCTCTGCCATTTCAATCATTGCAATTAGCTCACATATTTCTGTACTCACTTCAGAACAGCCTCACCTCGCGCTGTTTACCTGCAGCCCCTGCCAGTTGGGAATAATGATGTTTTCCCTGGTGGAAATCAGCTCCAGGAGACCGTGGCATCAATGCTCACCTGGAAAGCAAAAACAAACAGATTATTTTGTTATTAGGAGCTACTTGAAATATAGGCAGAGGCATGAAACTCGTTGAGAAAAGAGGAATAAATGATTTATTGAAATGTTAATAACATTAACTAGGCCGCAGGTTGGAGAATCCAGCAGATTTCTTTAATAGGAGCTGAAGAATCAACCAGGTTTTGATGCCTCTAAATGTTCCTCTGGCAGAATCAGCAAAAACCAGGGCTGTACTGCACGTCCAGGGAAGAAAAAATGGTGTTAAAAGCTCTCTTTTTCCCCCATTCCATCCTCCTGCCACTGCCTGCACATCTCCTGGACACCTGTTTGGATGGATTTGGCTCCTGTAGTTGGCTTTCCTCCCATTGGATCAGATCTTAAATCAGAAATTGGATCAATTGTGGATTTTTTAAGGCAGAGCATCTGGCTTTGCTTTATGACAAATGTAACTCAGAGCAATAGTTTGGCCACTTGCTAAAACACTTGTCAAACACACAGACTTTTCATTTATGTTTTTCTAGTCTTATCTGATTGCCACCTGTTTTTTAATAAAAAGTGATTTAAACTCATTTATAGGAGTTTTTGAATCAAAGCATCGTGATGTTCCACAGGAGTGAGGAGAGAAAATAAGAACAGTGAGCTGGAGGATGTTCTTGTTTGGACAGTCTCCAAAGGAAACTTAAAGAACTGATTTTACCAGGAATTTCACTTTTATTTCACTCAGCGGAGCCTTTGAAGAAGGAGCAACACAAACTGCCTTTTCTAGACTATATAATGCAATTTATCATTTCACCTTTTAGCTGGTTCTGCTGGGATTTAAAAATTTCTTTGCCAGATTCAGGATAATGATTGTATTCCAATGTGATCTGAGTGTTAGACTGATTTATCATTCACTGATAATGAAAAGTGCAAAGAGGAAGGTCTGCCTAAATTTTCTACTAAAAAATCTTTGATAAAACTGTTCTGATCCTGATCCCGTACTGAATGCACTGAAATAATTCATTTTGTCACATCAGGACATCACACAAATCAGAATTTGTACAATTTATGCAGAAATAATTTGGTGTTTGTTTTTTAATTAGGAAAAAACTACCTGTGCACAAATATCCCAGCCTGAGGTACAATCCTCATTGGAAGAGTGCAGGAAAGGGAGCAGAATTTTTTAAGGAAGAGAAAGAATCCCTGATTTCTGGAGAAGGCAGTGGAGACTTTTCACTGGATTCATTTTATCTCCATTCTGATGGCTCCTCAGAAAATAATCAACAGGAGGAAAAGACCCAGGATTCACTGCCAGAGTCTGGTCCAGAATTATTCAGCTTTTATGGAGCAAATGTGGCCAGCAACGAAGCTGTTGGGCCACAAGGCAAAAGGAAGGAACCTGCAGATGGATTTCATCCCAAAAATAGTCCTGGCCATGCTTTTCCTCCTCAGAATCAACACAATCCACCCCAAAGAGCAAAAAACAACTTTGTGAAAAAAAATAAACGGACTTTGGGGTTACAATCAGAGAAAGTGAATTCCTATCTTGAGCTGCACAATAAAAAACAGCAAGTTCTTCAAGGGCAGGTGGGTACATTTATAAATCCCCTGATTTCTTTACACAAGGTCTGTCTGGTGTTAAACTCTCAGCTTTGCAGAGGGGAGAAGCAGATTTGAAATCCATCGTGCAAATTCTGATTTCCAGGGAGAATCTTGTTCACCCTTGATGGAATAATTGACAAATTTCCAGTTGCTCCCAGCTCCAGTGGTGGCCACGTTCCAGCTGCCTGTTCCTGGCCAGGAAAATGTCACAGATCTCACACCACTTTTTAATCTTGATGCTCAGGAAATTCTGTCTTCTTTCCTGGTGTCTGCACTGCCCCTTATCAGTGGCTTTTTTTTATGCTGCCTCTCATTTTCTCTGCTTGGCCAAGATGAGTTTGATAACGATTCCCTCTGCTAATGCTTTATTCCAGATTTTTCTCAATGGAGCAAATGCAAAGTTGGTTAGAAGGAAACTTGAAGCTCATCCACTGCCACCCCTGGGACACCTCCCACTGTCCCAGGCTGCTCCAAGCCCCGTCCAGCCTGGTCTTGGGCACTTCCAGGGATCCAGGGACAGCTCCAGCTGCTCTGGGCACCCTGACAGGGAATGATTCCTGCCCAATATCCCATCCCTCTGGCAGTGGGAGCCATTCCCTGTGTCCTGTCCCTCCATCCCTTGTCCCCAGTCCCTCTCCAGCTCTCCTGGAGCCCCTTTAGGCTCTGCAAGGAGCTCTGAGGTGTCCCTGGAGCTTCTCCTCTCCAGGTGAGCACCCCCAGCTCTCCCAGAGGGGCTCCAGCCCGTGGAGAGCAGCTCCGTGGTTTCCTCTGGAATGTGCTTGGCCTTGAACTCCCTGAGATTTCCATGGGCTGATGTCCCAAGCCTGTCATGATCCCAGATCAAATTTGATGTTGGACGTCAGCATTTGTGTGTGTCTGGAAGTCCTGACTGCAGTCTCAGCCAACTTGTGGCAAGGTTCAAGTGGAAGTTAATTACAGTTCCTAATGAACCATTAGAAACGAGTTTATTGCTTTTCTTTGCTACTTATTATGCATAATGGGAAGGGGGGATCACTCAGTCACTCCACACAGAAAATTCATACCTTGGAAAGCTCCAGGGACGTTGGCCTTCAAGTGACACCTGTGCCAAGGCTAATGAAGAGTTGTCACAACATTAGAGGGAATTTTCTGACTTCATTCCAGTGGCAGGAATGATGGACAGGATTTTTTTCTGGTAGAGCTATTAAGAGCACTTGTTTTTTTTTCAGTTCTAATTTGGATGGTGGTAAAAATAATGAGTGTAGGTGGATGCTAATTAGAGCTGTGTTGATATGATTATGTTTGCTATTCAGGGAATTCTGAAAATCTTTCCTAAGTGTTGGAGCCAGGGATCAGGACTTCATTGTGCAGACACTGTTCAAAAACATGGAATGGGCAAAGGAATCTGTTAAAATCAGGGTTATGAGATAAGATTATCTTGCTGAAGTGGCCATGGGGACAGCAGAGAGGTGACACAGCGGGCAGAGGGTGTGCAGGAAAGTGTGTTCCTAACCTGGACAAGTTCATACAGCTGCAACCTCTCGTTGTCCAGGGAAGTTGTGGACTTCCCATGCCTGGAAGTGTTCCAGGACAAGGCTTGGAGCAACCTGGGACAGTGGAAAGTGTCCCTGCCTGTGGCAGAGGGTGGGACAAGATGAGCTTTAAGGTCCCTTCCCACCCAAGCATTCCAAAATTCTGTGATTCCGTGAGTGGCATCAGCACCTGCTGTCAGCCACCTCTGGATCTGCTGCAGGACAGGCAGAAGTTACTGTTTCATTTGCTGTTAATTTCCAGTTCATTTACTGATTCCTAACCAAGATACCCACAGCTCAGTCTTGTTGGAAGGGGAGCATCGAGGTGGTCCAGGAGCCAACTTTGGTCACCTCACCTGGAAAACTCTGTCCAAAGTGCAAAACCACCAAGTATGTGAGGAAACAAATGAGCCACGTGTCACCAATCAAACTGTGCCTTCCTAAACTGGTTATTGTGAGCTTTGCAGGGGGTTGAAGCTGAATTTATTGACCTGATCACTGCTGGCTGCCAGGGGTTGTGGGAATGAAGCAGTGTTTGCTTTGAGGGCAGGACTTGGTGCACAGCTGACATAAAGTGAGTTAAAACATTTCCATCCTCGTTCTGCAGGATTTAGATCTACAGATTACAGATCTTCTCTGTGCTGGAGGTACCAAAACACACCATAAATCCCTGCTGATCTGTATATTCACTAATTTATATAGAATTTTATACACCATCAAGTTCTTTGCTGTCTGATTCTTAAGGAACCCCATGATGAGTTTCTTTGAGGGAGGGAGAGAGGCAGAAGGAGAAGCAGTGGCCCAATCTAGCTCAGCTGTGCTCAATCCGAGTTGCTTTCCTACCTCCAAGCCCCTCACTTCAAAGCCAGGAACATAATGTACAATTTTTTAATGGCTCTAGAGCAAGGCACTCAGACTCTCTGTGCACTGAGCCTTCCCTCGGTGTAAACACCTAATCAAGATTGTCTGTGCTTCAACAATAGCAGCCAAATGCAATTCGAGAACCACAAGGCTTTGAAGTCCTCCCTGCAAAGGCTGGTTTGCCAGTCTGGGATAATGACATGCCATGATTGCTGCCTTTGTTGTATCTTTTCAGTGGAGAAGCAATTATGGGCCTCAATTTAACAGAATAGGCATTACACAGCTTATGATTCTCAAAATGCAATTTCATTTGATCATTTTCTCAATTTGATTGGTATTAATAGAATGGTTCACAAAAAAAAAATAGGGAAAAAAAAAATGCTGGCAGAGGTTGTGTCCTGTTCCTCTTTCAAAGAGATAATGTAGAAGTATGTTTTACCTGCCCAGCACTCCATCAATGCACTGAGTCACTTGGTTCCACCAAAAACATCTTATTCACTGCAAATCTGTGTCTGTCTACAGCTCAGGAAAACCTCTCTGGTATTTTTTAATTTTCTTGTGAATTTTCCAGGGATTTACGTTGAATTTGGAGCCATGAGATCACTCATAAACTCATCAATAAACCCTTCCCATCTTTTCTTAGCTGCCCCAATCTCTTACCCCCAAAGTGAGAGGCTCAGCTTCTCACATTTTCTCACCAGTGATGAGTTTCAGTTGATAATTCTCTTGGTCATAAATATTTTCTCCTGTGGGCCCACTCTGCAGTGGAGCAGATTCCTGTCACAGTGACACTTCATCACCCCAAAATACTCAGCAGGATAGTTTGGGACAAAAAATAGAAACCAAAAAATGTTAAAAATTGGATTTCCTGTGGTTTTATAGATTTAAAAAAAAAAAAAAAAGAAGTTTATTTTAAGAAAAAATTTAATTGTTGCTATATTTACAGGGGTATTACTTGTATCACTTGTTGTCAAGAACTTGCTCCAAATCAATTTCCAGCCGTGGCTGTGTGGAGCTATCCTTGTTTTTGAGTTTGTTTTCCAAGGCTCTGTGGATCCCAGGCTGTTTTTTTCTGCAGCTCCTCCTATGCTTTTCACCCCCCATTATTGTGTTTTGCCAGCTTTTCCTGCAAGCCTCTCTTGTTGAGGCCCGGGATGTGTCTGATTGCCTGGCCAGGGATGGTTTCTGGTTGTTTTTCTGTTATTAGGTGCATCCAGTGGCTCTCATGGAAATGGAGGAGCCCAGCATTTGAGAGTTTCTGTGCTGCACACTTCCTGCAATTTTCCTTCCTTTTATTCCTCTTAAAAGTAGAAGGAATCCTCCCTCCCATTAATTGGGTTTTGCTTCTTTTTCTCCTTTAACCATTTGTCATCCACTCCATAATGCCAAACTTTAGCGTTTAGATTTTAATAAGCCACAAATTATTTCCCATTATTTCCCCAAGATTTTAAAATCCCTTCACCTGATTGCTGTGACTCTGAACATTCCTGGTTTTTAGGTCACAGATCCTATGGCAGTTGATGAAGAACCACTCCAGAGTGTCCCAGAATTCCAGACTGGGAAAATGAAGCCTGAAGACAAATGGTACCCAAAAGGACAGCAGCTCAAGGTTCCTTTCTGAGAGAATTTAATAATTGAGATTCAACAGAATTTCATAGTTGAAATATATCTCTAAAAGCACTGAATTTGAATGCTTAAAGCTGTCATCTTGTTGCTTTTAAAGGAACTATTACTGACAAGAAATCTTTAAATATATATCAGTAGATCATCACTATCTATGCATGTGTGCTTTATGTACTCAATAAATTTAAAGCAAAGTGCCAAGGAATTCTGAGCTCACAGAATCTATTATTCTCTATTTAGGAGATTATTTGGCTGTTAATTTAAAATTACAGACGAGTACATGGTTGTGTTTGATGGTTTGGGAGGATTCTGAGCCAGAACTTCACCATTTCTGCCTCATTTGTCCCCTAAATTTAAGGGGAAGTGAATTAATTGCCATAAACCAGAAAATGCAACCAGATAATATCCCAAATAAATTCTGTCTCAGAATCCTCCTAAACCATCACCCTGTACTAATTTATAATTTCAGATTATCAACCCAATAATCTCCTAAATAGAGAATAATTTTGGCAGCAGCCAAACTGGCCAGAGGCCAAAACAGATAATTCCACAATGTACCAGGACATGAAGCTTCAGGAGTCAGGATTCCCAGGGCTAAAGCTTTTCCCAAAACCTGGAATTGCGTGGATTTCACACCTAAATTGATCATTTATTCGAGTGCATTTGCCACGTGCTGACTGCAGGAGTTCCTCACAAAACAAACCCAGAGGTTCAGGAGGGTGGGGTGGAGGATTCCAGCCCTTCCAGAGGTTTAATGGGCTGAGAATGGATTTGTGGATTCCCTGGAAGGAAATCCAAGTCTTTCCTCCGAGTGGGGAACACCTGATGCTGTAATTGGGACGTGATAGATTTAAATGAATTTCAGGTTTAGAGTGTGGCAGTTGGGCTCTAGATAGTCCTGGTGTGCTTGAATTCTTCAATTCTGGATTCTGTTTTGCAAGGAGGAGTGTTTGGTTTAGAAATAAGATTATTTCTGTAATTGGCATCAGGCTGTTCTACCATGGGACAGTCTAATAATGTGCGCAAGGTCATTTTCCCTGAAACTTGGCACATAAAAAGCAAGAAGTGCTTTGATTTTTGGAGCATTTTTTCCAGGTGGTTGGCAGAGAGGTGTCACCACAAGGTTAGATCTGTGCACTCAAGGGCACCATTTTTGCACCTCATGCAGGTAAAACTCCCTCAATCCACATTTACCACATCTGGTTTGCATCTGCAAGGACCTGATTTTATAATCCAGTGCTGCAGAATTTGTGTCAGGCCATTAAACAAAGTTTTGATGCAGAATTATTCATTGTGCAGCGCCTGAATAAAATCTCTGCTCCTGTTCTGGACTGAGGCTTCCTCCAAATTTGAATTTTAGGTTAAATCCAGCCATGAGCAGCACAGAGAGATTTTGATGTGGGTGATGAAACTTCTAAATGAATATCTAAAATACCCACCATGAAATTCACCCAGCTGTCGATAACTTGTTTCAGGAGCAGCACAAGTTCTTCCAGAGAAATAAAACAGAGCCCAACCAGACTCTGGGTGGAAAATCTTTCCCAAGGAATGATGGCCAAGAAGCCCCAGGAAGAGCAGCAGAAGCAAAGCCCTGGCACCAGAGTCACCAGCAAATCCCAGGATTTCAGGCTGTTCCCAGTGCAGTGGAGCAGGATCACAGCTCAGCACTGCAGGAATATCTGAGTCCAAGTTCTTCTGTTGGCCCTGACCCGGCAGAAAAATCCCAAAACCACTTAAATAATTTCCCAAATTCAATCCTTACCCCATCTACCTATCATTTTCTCCCAATATTCCAGAATTTTTACCCAGCAGACATTTTAGATCCAGAATATCCCAGTGAGGAGAAGAAGAGCTACCAACATGACTCTCCAACTGGAAGTGGATCCATTGCCTTCCCTGGGCAGCCTTTTCCCAGGAATTACAGCAGCAGTGGCCAGGCACTTCCAGAACTGGGGAATATTTCATCTGATTTTAATGCAATTTTTCAAGAAAGAGTGAAGGATCAAGCACCACTTCAAGCTTTCAAAAATCACATTCATGAGGATAACAGGTATCAGAACAGCTTGTGGTAAGGATTTAAGTGATAAAGTGATATTATCATAACGCTGTGATACCCAGAAAATAAACAAATGGACAAGAAAAAGATTTAAAACCCAAAGTATAAAATTATTCTGCCATAAACCTGCCATTATAATTTACTACTAATAGAAAATTCATTATAGCTATTGATTTTTAAGTGTGGCATTGGGAAGGGGCAGTTCTGTCCTCCAGGTATGGAATTTTCCACAATCAAAAGTTTCATTCTAGGAGTCTGGGTGGAAAAGTTTAAAATATAGATAGGAAAGGGTGCTGTGCATAAATTAAGATTTTGTAGCAAAATCGGCTTTGCAGGGTGGATATCCGGGGTCAGTCCTGTCCCTAAGGGGGAGAGCAGGAAAATCTTCAATTATGTAGAATTTCACCTGTCTCGATTAAAATAAAATGAAGGTTTTATTTCACATAAAGAAATAATTCTGTCAGTACTCAGCACTGATCCAAAGCCTTTCATTGGCTTCACCTACCTTTGCTTTGGGCTGAAATTTCTCCATTTGTGGCTTTTTTCCCCATTTATTTTCCATAGATTTGGGTGCAAGTGAAGTCATTTATTACAAAATCCTCATCTTCCCATCTCCCTGCTCCCACATTCCACGTTCAGGGTGTTTGCTGAGCTCCCTGCTGTGTGTAAATCGAGATTTTTCCTCTTTCCCCCCTCACTTTTTAAGCCTTTTTCCATGTTTTGTTCACAGTTCACCAACAGCTTCTTGTAGAACCTCCCATTTTACAGGAAGAAAGGAGCAGCACCAGCCGGGAGTTTGTGGGTTTGCAGATGAATTTGCTGGCACGTGGCTCTGGGGTTTGTTCCCACCTGCCCTGCCCCAGGCACAGAGAGGGTCACAGGGAGATTCGGGAAGAGCTGAGGGAAATCCAAGGAAAATGAGAAGAAGCAGCTCAGAAGGATCTCTGCTGCAAAGGGAAAAGCTAAACCAACCCAAAGCCAGCAAGAAGGTGAGAAAAGAGATGTGGCTTGGGTGGTTTGAAATTTCTGTTCCCCCTCTAATGTTTTTTTTTTTCTTAATAATCCAAAGGGGTTTTTTATAAAAAACAAACTATAAATAGGGACTGAGAAACATTTTGTTGTTGTAAAACCACATGGACACACAGCAGAGCATTAAAAACCATGGAACAAAGGTAGAAACAGACCCTGAAATCATTTTAGTCCAAAGAGCAAAGGGATCCACCAGGATCAGTCTGGTTTGGCTCCAGGGACACACAGAGCAGCGTTTGTCCTGTAATTTATCCACAGATAAAATTATTTCAGGCTGTTTGTGTGGAGCAGCAGGCAGCCTCAGATCTGAGCCATCCATTATCCTGCTCATGCTCCTTTATTGTCCAGCTCAAATCTCCTGCTTTCCAAGGGATTTCTACCCCAAACTTGGAGGATTTGTGAAGCTAACGGCATAAACATCATCCCAAACCTCCTGATGGTCCTTATTAAAGCTTGGATCTCTTTGTCTCCTCTGCCTGCCCACTTTTGCTGGTGTCACCACTTGGCACAGCTGCAGGAGGACAGCAGAAAGCTGCCCATGACAAATGAAATGTTTGAGAAGTTTGCTCCAAGTCTCAGGGCAGACAAACGAAGCTGGAATAATGATTTCATCCAGGAGGCAGTTTGGGTATTGCTGCCTGAGTGCCTCTAAGAAGAATTAGGATTATGATGGTAACTGAAGGGCAGATTTCCTTCTCTTTCTGTTCAAACCATTGTTTCTTGTCCTGTGCTTGCAGCAGTTTTCTCACGCTTCACATGTGAGGAATGCACAGAGAATCAGAATTGTGGCTCCCAGGAAAATCCAGCTTTTCCTAATAAACAAATGCACTCATGCTCATTGCAAGAAGTGAGGAAACCCTGATTTTGTGGGGCACAGCAAAATTAACTCCTCACTGTACCTCAAATTAAAAATTAGTGAGTTATAGCACGTAAGAACAGGGATAGCTGACACAAAAAACCCTCAAATAGGAAATTTAGTGCACAGAATTAATTTCTCTGCAGTTGAGTTTAACTTGAACCTGTGTTTTGAATACCCATTTTATTTGCAGATAGAAATTGGTGTTCCTGCATTACTCTGTGGTTGAAATTACCACAGAGCTGATCAAAATGAGCTTCACTGACAAGTTTATTAAACCATAATTCCCTTCTAAAATTAATCTAGTGGCCTTGAATGAGAATAAAAATATTACTGAGCATTGGGGTCTTTGTGTGATGTCCTGAAGTATTGGAATGGCATCACCCACCACTCTTGCCTTCTCTGTGCACTTGTAAAGCCTTTGCTGTGCAGGAAAATGCGGATTTTTCAGCTGTCTGTGGATAATTTCCCAGTGCAGCTTTGAGAACAAGGAAAGGTTATTCTCACTAAAATCATTTGCCTAATTTTTGCCACCAAAATCGGGTAATTTTATCTGCTTCTCTTACAAAAATTTCTTTGGAGTCTGGTTCTAATCACAGTCAAATGAGTGGCTTTAAGCTGTTTCAAAATAAAGCTCATAAAAGGTCATTTTTGACTGAGAAAATATCACTTTGTGATTGGGATAATTGGCAATTTCCCACCTGGATCCAAAGGAAATTCTGTGCCATTTGACTTTGGCCATTAACTCAGTTCTGTTGGTCACTGATTTAAAATGAGATGTGCCAAGGGTAGGACTGAGACTGTAAATTAAATCCTGAGGTTTTCACTACCAGGCTTTCTTGAATTATTCTCTCTGTGAAATCATGTCAAGGAAAATCTGTTTGCTGTTTGGTTTTCAGCTGTGCAGCTCCAAATTCTACACCAATGTGAATATGAAGCTTGGAGGCCTTGGACCCGACTATGAAACAATCAAAGAGAAAGTGAGTTAACCAAAAGTGAATTTAGGCAGGGGAGAGTGGCAGAGAAATCATAATTTATGATTATCTGAGATTTTATATCCTTGGCTAGCTGGAGATCCTACAGGAAAATTCATATAAAAGCAAGGACAGCTGTCCTGAGGATAATTTTAATCCTATAAATTTTAAATCCAGAAATAGGAATTAATCAGGGCTAATTGCACATCAGAAAACGAGACACTCAAGTGGCTAAATTGTCGTTCCCAGTGTAAAGATCCACCAAATGTTCAAAGGGGAAGTAAAAGTTGTGTGAACACAAGAAAATATCTGTCTGCACTCTGGTGAAATGGAGACATTCAGAATAAAGATGGACCTGTCACATTTCTGCTGAGCTCCATCCTCTGTTCAGTCCAGGGAAAAGCTCTTAAAAGGGAAAAGCAACTAAAAAAAGCTCTGCCATTTATCAGGGGTTCCTGTTGTGTGCTGAGGAGGGATCAATGGGCAAAGCCAGGTTGAACAGCAGCAGAGATGGAAATGGAATATTGGTGGGAAAAGGGTTTCATTGATGGATCCCCTGAGCCATTGAGTTCCAGTCCCCTTTTCTGCTCTTCTCAGAAAGAAAAGCTAAAGCTGCAGAAGGAATATTCCAGGCAAATTAAGGAATATAACATGAAGAATATTACTGTGCTTCAGAGGTTGCCTGCAAAACCCCAGGTGTCTTCAGTGTCCAGGCAGAAGGTAAGAGCTGGGTCTGCAGGGTGAGGAGTGAGGGCTGCAGGCTCCAGGACAAAGCTGTGGACTATCAGAATTCCTCAGTTCCTTGCATTTATTCCCAAAAATAAACCACTAAGAGGCAAAACTTTATTGTTTGGATGTCAAAAAGGGGTTTGGATTGTTTTAGGAGACGTCACCTATAATGAGTTGAGATAATGCAACTCCCCCTGGAGACGTGAGGTGTTTCCAAATCCGTGCAACAAACGGGCACCAACAGCCATCCCAGGTTAAAGGAGGGCTCTGCCAGCTCCAGGATTTCTGTGATATTCTGTCCATTCTGTCTCCAGGACACTTCCTGTGTTCCAGGCATCGTTTTGCTTTTTAATTTTGATGGTTAAGATCATGCAGGAGAACCTGAGCTTGTCCTGTTAATCTGCAGAACTCCCTGCCTGAGGGCAAGAGCTTAATGAGACTGGGAAAAAAAATTGTTTATAAATTAAATAGATTTGTGTTGCTCTTTCTTTTTTAAAATAAAAAAACACTTCTTCAGTGTCTAAGGTGGCTTCCAGTGGTGTCAGGAAGCAAATCTTGGGTGGGATTATGGTGGGATCACCACTGAAGAATCCGGGATGGAATTCTGCCAGAAACAAGATCAGGAA
Source organism: Parus major (assembly GCF_001522545.3). Taxonomy (NCBI): domain Eukaryota; kingdom Metazoa; phylum Chordata; class Aves; order Passeriformes; family Paridae; genus Parus; species Parus major. The sequence continues at coordinate 3,043,326 of NC_031792.1, forward strand.
TTCAGAGATGTCTTATTCAACCCACCTGAATATTCCTGGAAATATTATCCAGGTTTTCTCTTACTCAGTTACCCAGTTTTCCTGTTTTTAGGCTCTGGAATATGCCAAGAAGATTCCAAGACCAAAGACTTTCTTCAGAAGGCAATCAGAGCAGGAGGTGAAAGAGGTTCTGCCCCAGGCTCCAGGTGGAACCAGCCTGCCCCAAATCCCATCCCTGGAATCTTTGTGGAGCAGGCACGAGAGGGAAAAGGAACTTGTGGCTGCTTTCAAAGCCCTTCATATCTTATAGGAATTTGGGAAATCTCAGGGATCAAGGCAAAAATGCCTGAATTGTTTCATTTTCAGCAGTGACCATCACATCTTGATTTCCCAGTCCACTGGCATTTAAACTGCCTTAAGTTTAATTAATTTTTAAATGTTAGAATTGGTTCTGCCTGTGCCTATTTTGTTTAATAAATTGACCCTTTGCATTTATAGTGCTTTAAATATAGTCCTCTGTTCTATTTCTTTGAAATAAATGATCTGACAATTGCATCTTTTGGACTAATCAGCTCTAGGCTTGTCACAGCTGGATCATTTTTAATCATATAAACAGATGTATCTACAAAACATTCAAAATAAACTTATGTTTCACTTGATGATCTTAACACCAGCAATATTTCTCTTTCTGAAGTGCAGAAGAGACTTTTGGCCAGAAATAAAAGCAAAAATAATCCATTGCTACTAAAAAAAAAAAGAGAACAAAAATTATGCTCCAAACACAGCAGTGGGTAATGACACAAAGTTAATTATTTCATTGTTACTCTGTTGTCTCTTTGTGAAGAGTTTCCACAAAAAGATCCGAAGTTTGAAGCTTCATCTGGGACAAGAGAATTCCAAACAAGTCCTGGCTGAGCATGCAGACAATCTGGGATTAGCCAGGAGCAGTTGGAAAATATATTGGGTAACTGAGGATAATTGAGAGCTGCATGTTTGAGAGGAAACAGCTTTTAACAGATTAAGGCTGTAAAAATAACAACAAACAGATGGGTTTCTTAGGATGATTCCATTTCTTTAACTTGGTAAATTATGAATTAAGTCACCATATGAAATGTGATTAGAGCACACAGCGAGGGAATTTGGGCTAAAATCTCCTGGAAAACAGGCTGGATAAAAGGAAAACAAACAAACCACCTTGTGATGATGTGGGATTGCTTTATCCCATTTATTTGGTCTCTTTTTTATGGGGACTCCCAATTTAATATTGGGAAAAGTGATCCCCACCCTGCCCTTCCTCATGGAGAAGGGACCTGGGTGTTGTTTGAGATCCTCCTGATGAACCTCCCCTCCCCTGCTGAATCCACTCTTGGACTCACAGCTGGAAGTTCAGCACATTTTGGGGAATATTGAGAAATACTGAGAATATTTTGGGAAGTCTTGATAGAAAAGCATTGTGAGATATGGGAACACAGGCCAGGCTGAAGGGGAAATGTTTTCCAGGACATTTTTGTCACTTGCAGCATCCAATTCCAGCTTCTGGAACAGAACCTTCCTCTTCCTCAGCCTCTTTCCCTCTCCTTTGGGCACTGCTGGGAAATGGGTTCCATGCTCTGCTTTCCTACTTTTATTTTTAAACCAAACTGTAACACTTTGAAGCATTTCTGCTCAGGGCACCTCAACTTGTTGTTCCTGCTTAAAAGTGATAATCCCCCCTTAATCCAAACCTCAAGTGCCTGTTTTAATGAAACCTTCAGATGAATATCAAAGAGCTATTTACTCGTATCTAATATTTTAATTAGATTATATTCTCAATTTAACCCATTAAACCCCCTTTGATGAGCTCCATGTTCAGTGTTTAGCCCCAGATGCTGGAGGTAATGAATATTGGACCTTTGATTTAATGAGAACTTCTGCTTTTTCCAGCCTGACTCCCTTTGTATCCCCCTTTTTTTTTACCTTCTCTGGCCTATAGAATTCAGTTAATTGAAGAAGTCTCTTATCACCACACATTAAGGAACCTAAATTAGCATCCTTTTTCTGATGAGAAAATGCAAGCAGACATTTTCTCTTTGATCTGAGGGCTGAGTTGAAGTAGGCAACAGCCCCCTGAAAATGAGCTGATGGCTGCATTATTTGGCTGCCATGCAGATGTGTCCATGTGGTGCAAAATGCTTAATGTCTTAATTGATTGCCATCCTCCTCCCAGAAATTAGGGGAGAAATGTGTTCATTTTTTTTTATGTGGTTTTTTTATTAATAAAACAGTTAATTTTTAGGTAATATTTTAATACTAAACCTGTGTGAAACTTGGATACGATGGTGCATCTGGAAGAGCACATTTTGTATATTTTTGTTATTATTTTAATAACTTTATTATTTTTTAATAAACACTGGTCATGATCATCTCATAAAACATTTAGAAATTCTGTTTTTCCTGGTGTTTTGGGTGTTTGAAACCCCAGAAAAAGGCATTTTTACATGGAATAAAAACCCCTTTCAAGCTACCTCCATAGAAATTCAGATTTTTCTCTGCACTTCACACAAAAAGCGACCAATGTGCATCCACCTGCTTAAAGGCAAAGGCCAAAACCAAATGTATTTCAGATTAGGAAGGCAAAATATGTAAATTATATATTTAAATTCTATATATTTTAATTATATGTTTTATTTATTTAAATATAAATATTTAAATAAAATATTATTTTAATTAATTAAAAAATTAAATTGCATTAATAAAAAATTTTAAATTAATAATTTGAATGTTGAATGAAGTATTGAGGGAGGAGCAGAACCTGCCATGGTCCCGTGGTGTCACTGAGCATGGTGACACCGTGGTGATCCAATGGAAATTCCCAACATTTTCTTGGCAGCACCTTCCCAGTGCCATCATTTCTCAATATCTGAGGTTCTGGGGGTTCTGCAGTTGAGATCACCTTCAGTGGGCAAAGACTTGAGGTCAGTTCTACCTAAAAAATCTTGTTGTAATAACATCCCCATGGTGTTTCTTCCAAAAATAACCAAAGTTGGCTTCCCAACCCTCACAAAAGGCAGGAGCAGGCTGCTGACAGCCTCAGGAACATCAAGTTAAAAACATTAAATAAAGCAAAACCTCCCAGCCATCATTCCAGCTCTAAAAAAGAGATGGGGACTGAAACCAGATGAGGTTTTGCCCAACTCCTGCAGTCCCTGAATGGTTCCAACAGCCAGGAAGGAGCTTTCCTGTCACACCTGATTGTGTTATCTCCTGCCAGGGATCCAATCTTGTCCTTGCTGCCCAAACCTGAGGGTTTTCCATGAGAGAAAAAGCAGGAATGTGGAGAGAGGAGCGGCTCTGGTGTGAGGAGGAGCTGGAGAAGCCAGGGATGGGTTAGGGCACAGCCTGGTGGGTGAGAAGTGATGCTGAGCCAAAACCCTGCAGCTGAAGGAGCTGAAGGAGCATCTTCAGCTCGGCACAGTCTCAGGAGTGAGGAGCTGCAGGTGCTGCTCAGGGCTGGCTTTGTCCTGCAGCCCCAGCAGGATGCACAGCACCAGAGATTCCCAGTCTGGAGTGGTTTCAGGGATTGCTGAAATGTGGGCGGCTCACCTTCGCTCCTGCCATGGCCAAGCTGGGGCAGAAAAGCTGAAAATTGGCTTTTTCCTTGGAAAAATGCACCCTCACAGGTCCAAAAGGCACCTGTGGGATCAGGATCACACATTCACACCGTCCTGCCTTGCCAGGAATTAACGCTGGGAGCAGCTGTCCCTGCCTGGCTGTGCAGCCACCAGGGGCTCATCCAAGCTCTAGAAACAGGATAAACCAAATAATCCAGAAATCTGGAAACAAGATAAATCCTAGAAACAGGTTAAACTCAAGAAACAGAGATCTAGAAACAGGATAAACTCAAGAAACAGAGATCTAGAAACAGGATAAATCCATGAATCCAGAAATCTACAAATAAAATAAACCAAAGAAACCAAAATCTAGAAACAAGATAAACCCAAGACCAAATTCAGCTCTTTTTTAAGCCAAGACCATCCAAACAGGAGTGTGCAGTTGATGAAGGTGATGCTGTTTAAGAGAGGAAAATCCCCTCAGCATTGTCCACACCCACGGGAGCTTCACTTCAGGACATCATTTGTGATAAAAAAATAAAATAAAATCCAGAAGTCAGCAGAGAGAAATAATAGAAAGAATTTTACATCTTTCCCAGATCATTGCTGGGCCTGGGTTATTTACACCTTCCCCACAGTAATGACCCTCCATGTGTGTGTTACAGCAAGAAATTCAAATTATTTGCTCTATAACTGCCCTTACAACCTATGTCTGATCTGCTTTTATGGAGTTCTGGCCATGGAATGAAAGAATTGAGGTTGGAACTGCTTTCTAAACCTATAAAAGTTCAAAATGTTTAAGGCAGCACACAGGAAAATGCTCAAAATCCAAACAGAAAGCAAAGGCTCATGGCAGGATTTTATAGATTTGGATTTTCTATAATGAAAACAACAACAAAAAGAAAGCATTAGCCACTTGGGTCTTAAATTAATCACCAGAACATGATTCCACTTCAGAAAAACTCACTGAAGAATTCTGATGAAAATCAATCTCCTTGAAAAATAGGAAATCCACCGACATTTCCTTTTTCCAGCAATTATTTCCTGCAAGTCACTTCCACTCCAGCATTCCCCAAATGAACACATGAAATATTTCTTTTAAAAAGAGAGAGAGCAGCTCTAAATCTCTCCCCTACCCCTCGAGTTTCTTGGGAAGAGCAGGGAGAAGTCGGCTGCTGTCAGGGAATAAGTCAGGATCCACAAATAAAATCTCATTTCTTTTATTCCAAGTGAAAAATCTCTGAGAAACAACAAAAAAATGCCTTCCCAGCCCTTCCTTTTTCCCAGGGCATCTCCATTCTCCAATAACCTGTTCCCAAAACATTGCCCAGACTTTCTGGAAATTACATTTTTCCATCTCCAGCTGGGCAGGGGCTGCCTGGTGACCCAGGGGATTTCTCTGGCAGTGAAATGTCTCAGTTCCAGGGGTTTTTGCACCAAACTTCTTGGGATATTCCCAAATATTCCTGTTCCCCTCAAGGCTCTGTGCATGGCCTTGGTGTCCAGCTGGATGGGGCACATCCCTGGATGGGGAATATTCACACTCTGCCTGTGTTTGTCACTGAGGGATCGGTTTTTAATCTGATTTTTAGCTTTAACTGTCAAAAAAGTGTCTAAAACCACCCACAAGTGAAGGCGGCTGTGGGGTTTGTTTTATTGATCACTGAAATACTTTGGGAAGGGAGTTCCTGGAGTGGCAGGGGAGAAAAAGCAGATTTGAGGGTTCTTGGAGTTTTTTTGACCTTTTTTTCATCGATCTGGCACCCCAGAGCCATTCCCGACCCTGGGAACAGCAGCAGCAGACGCGGTCAAAAAAACAAATATTACCCCATAAATATCATGTGGAGCTTTTCTCTGATATTATTTTTAATAATTCCCAATGAAAAGCGTGCTCGGGGGAGGCTGGCGATAACCACAGGGCAAAACACTCGGTGTGTGACCCAGAAAAAGTGTGAAATTTCCAGGTTTCCCAGCTCCCATCGCATCCCTGCCCAGGGAGAAGGGAGAAGGGAAAAGCCCCGCAGCCGGGAGCTGAATTTCCAGCCGGCTCCGCTTCAAACCCCGCCGAGTTTCAGGAGAAAAGCGCTTGCTTTGCCTTCTGAATCCGGATTTTTCCCTAATTTTTAGGGAGGTGGGCGGAATTTTATTGGTGGAAATAATTGTCCTGCAAGGATTTATTAAAAAGCAGCTTTTCCTGGATGGGTGTTGGGGGTTTTCCTCTACACGCAGTTTGTCATCTTTATTTTACACGTAAAAAAAAACAGAGAGACTCACAAAAAAAGGAAGCAAACATACACATTTCAATCATCTATATTTTATATATTAAACAAGAAAATTAAACGTTTTCCCTTCACAAAACCACATGTCCCGTAATCCAAAATGCCCTGAAAGTGCTAAGAACGCCGGACAACCAAATGAAATTCCAGATAAAAACCAAAAAAAATAAGGAAATAATTTAAATAACCTAAGGAGACCCCGCCACGCCGCCGTGTTGATGCTGCAGGGAATATCTGAGCCAGCTCCAGCCTTTTCCAGGGGAAATTCCCGATCCCAACATCTCCCCGGAGATGCTGAGCCTCCGCCGCGCTGCCGGCGCATTTCCCAGCCAGCAAACTCAAGCCAAACCAAAACTAAATTATAAAAGTCGGGATTTAGCTGGAAATGAACCCCATTTCCCCGGCAGGGAGGGAAAGGCAAAGCGAGCACGGCCGGGGCTGCAGGGACAGGGGGAGATGCAGGCGGGGGAACAGGAGCCAAACGCGGGAGCCGCTCCGGGGTTATTTCAGAGGAAAAGGGAATTATCCGGGATCCACACCTGGAAGCCGGGCAGGAATCAGGCTGCCGACACTTCTCCAAGCTGTAGAAAATCCCTTTTTTTTTGCTGTCTGGGAGCTCAGTTTGCTCAGATCGAGTTATTGGTGATGCTCCCCCTTCCCTTTCCCATAGCGGAATGAAATGAATCGGAATTTTTGCCTTACCTGTTTTTTTTCGGTGGGCTTTTCTTACAATTCCTTGTATTTATGCATGTCTTGGAAGCTCTGCCCGACCTCCCTCGCTGGGGATGGAGACGGAGAGCGTGGGAAGAGCGGCGAGGATTTAGGGATTGGGGGAATAAAGGGTGAAATTCGCCCTGCCTGCCGCTCCCAGGAACCACAACATGCTGCCACGAGTATACATTTATTTTACACCCGAGGAAAGTTCGGGGAAAGAGGAAAAGTCCGACTCTTCGGAGGGAAGGGGGAACCTAAAGCAAACCCGGCTCGTTTTACTGCCCCCGCCCCGGATTTCCGAGCCTTGGGGTGATGCTGGGGGGCACCGCGGGGTCCCGGCCCTCTCGGGGACATCGCCACCTTCGCCCCGGGGAGGGGAGGGGGCTCCTCCCGCATCCACACCCCTTTCCCGAGCCGTGCCCCCCTTCCCGAGCCGTGCCCCCCTTCCCGAGCCGTGCCCCCCTTCCCTCCCGAGCCGCTCCCAAGGCGGGGAGCGGGGGAGACCCGCGGGGCCAAGGAGAGGCAGGAGAGCCCCGGCTGTCCTAGAGGCGGTGGGGGCAGATGTCCCCCTCCTCCAGGATGTCCACCTCGTCCTCGGGGTCCTGCAGCAGGAAGGGACCGGGGGGAGCCTTGCGGGGCTCGGCGCCGGCCGGCTCGGGCAGCTCGGGCTCGGGGGAGCTCTGCTCCCGGCTCTCCTCTCCTCCCGCCTGCTTCGGGTCGTCCTGCGTCTTCCGCAGCTGCTTTTTGTGCTTCATGCGGCGGTTCTGGAACCAAGTTTTCACCTGGAGAGAGAAGGGGAAATGGGAGAAAGATTGAAAAAAAGGAGGAGAGGGAAAAAGGTGATAAAAATTCAAGGGAGAAGGATGCTGGATGTGATGGATGTGGGGATGCTGGAGGGCATGTGAGGATGCTGAATGGGATGTGAGGATGCTGAATGGGATGTGAGGATGCTGGAAGTGGTCCAGGGGATGCTGAGCGGAGGGGATGTGGGGATTCAGAGGGGATGGGATATGGAGGATGCTGGAGGGGATGCAGGGATGCTGAAAGGATGGGATGCGGGGATGCTCCTCGGGATGCGGGGATGCCGGATGGGATGAGGGGTGGGGACAGCTGCCAGACCCCGTCCCCGCTCCCCGTACCTGCGTTTCGGAGAGGCTGAGGGCCGTGGCCAGCTCCACCCGCTCGGGTGTGGAGAGGTACCGCTGGATCTCAAACCTCTTCTCCAGGCCGGAGAGCTGCGAGTCGGAGAAGACGGTGCGGGCCTTGCGGCGGCGGCAGTGCTTCCCGGGCAGCTCGGCGTGAGCGTGGTGCTGGAAAAGCGCCGGCACCGGCATTCCTGGGGGGACACACGGCGGAGACCCGCGCTGCGGTCGGGCAGGGAGCCGGAACCGGGGCAAACCCCCAGGAATGTCCGACTTTTTCCTCGGGGTGGGGTCTCCCTCCGCCTCTTTTAATTTTTTGTCATTTTTTCGTTTATTTCGTTTTTGAGGTCGATTGATCGGTTTGGGGGTTTTGTTGTGCTGAAAACGGGGGGATTTTCCAAGCGCTTCGCCCCCACCGACCCCGCCCGGGGAAGGTGAAGGGAGCCCGGGCTGCGCTGCCACCGCAGGGGACCCGAGGCTGGAGCGGACACTGAACCCTCCCGGCGACGAAACCACAACGAAATGGGCACGGAAAAAATGGGGGGAGCGCTGGAAAAGGCTGGGAAGGGGGAAGCGATCCTGCACGGCCCCTCTGACAAGCGGCTTGGGAAACTTTGGAGGTTTTCTGCTTGCAGAGCAAGGAACGGGCCCGGGGACGGGCAGAGCCCCGGGATGCGGGAGAGGAGCGGCACAGCCCCAGCGGCGCTGCTGGAGCTGGAAAAGCAAACCTCGCTTGGATAACGCGAGGGAAAAGCGAGGTTATCGGTCCCAAAATAAAAGCCATTAAAAAAAAATTAAAAGCAAAGGGAAACCCTCAAGGTTTCGGGCATTCGCTAACGAAGGGGCTGCCCCGAGGAGAGCGGCTCCTGCCCCGGGGGGTGCATCCAGGGTGGTGGCGAGGGATGTAGAAAGATTCCTGGCCGCCCCAGAGCGGCTCTTTCACTCTTCTCCCCACCCGAGTCCCCACCTGGACGCCCCAAACCCGGCAGGTGCCTCTGGCTTACCCGAGGTGGTGAGGAAATAGGGCTGGTGGTGGTGATGCTCCGGCTTGTGCAGGGCGGGGTGCGGATGAGGCGCCAGCAGGGTCGGGGTGGGCATCAGGGGGTACCCATAGTCCAAGAGGGGCACTCGGGAGGCCAAGGAGCCCGGAAAGTGCTCGGGGGGCACCTCCCGCAGGGGTTTGGGCTTGTGCAGCAGGATGTCCTCGATGAAGAAGGAGGTGGGCCTGCCCGTGGAGACCGGGTGCACGGGAGCCGTGAAGTTGAGGTTCATCGCGGCTCGGTCCCCCTCGGGCGGCGGGGAAGGGACGGAGCCGCTCCGAGCTGCGGGAGCAGAGAGAGGGGGCGGCCGGCTGCACCCCCGGGCCGGCAGGGAAGAAATGAAAATAACGATGAAAAGAAATAAATAAAAAAAAAACCAAAAACAAAACAACCAAACCCGCAGTCAAAATAAACAGCGATACTAATTTTAAAAAGTTAATCCCCCAGGCAGAATGAAGGCGGCGGAGCCGGGGGAGGCGAGGCGGGCGGGTCGGGGATGCTCGGGGCGCTGAGCGCCTTTGAGGCTCGCTGGGAAGGGGGAAACGCGCTGAGCCAATGGCGAGCGGGGGGGGGACGGGCCTGCCGGGCCACCCAAACCACCCCGGGGGCGAGGAGGGGGCGAGGAGCCGCTCCGCAGCCTCACCGCACCAGCCAGCTCACCCCGCTCCGACAGCGGCGCTCGGGGCGTTTTCCCAAACACGGGGGGAATCTCTTTTTTCCCTTTAAAAAAAAAACAACAAAAAACCCCAAAACTTGGGGGGAAAGAAACCATCGGTTCTTCCCCACGCTCCGCTCCCAACCTGTCCCCGCTCACGCAGCTTCTCCCTTTCCTCTCATCTCTCATCCCACCACGGTTTTGTTCCCATCCCTTCCCCGCTCTCTGTTGTGCCAACACTTATTTTTGGGTCTTTCCTCTGTTTGTCTTTTTATTTTTTTTCCCTCACCCCTCTAATCTGCACCATTCATTTCCCCGGAGTCAATTTGCTCAAATGAGGGTGATACACCACATCATAGCCGAGATAATTTCGGTTCGCATCTCGGAAAATTGCTCTAATTATTGATGTTAAACTCAGGGAAATTAAAAGAAGGCGCTTCTCCTTCATCTCCTGATTTTAAGCTCTAATTTGTTGAAATCGAGTTGTCATCACAATTCCAATCACTACCGTTAATAGTAAAAGTGTTCTAATAGAGGCAGAATTCGCACAACCCATGCTATTAGATAATTAAGAAAGATGTTAGAAAGACAAGTGCTAATCCTTGGGCACACGGACAGCGGTTCCATCTGATCCAGCAGGTAGAACAAATTAATTACCCGAATCAATTAGTCCTAAAAGTACAGTTCTCAGGGAAGTGCAAGCCATGCCTTCCATATGGATGAGCTGGTAAATGGTAAATAGATGAGGAGAAAGCTCTAAAAGAATAGAAACGGCAAGCGCCGGCTTTTAATGAGCGCGACTTCTGCAGCGGTGCCGGCTCTGCCCCGCCAGCTCCGGGCACAGCCGCGGGCCGGGGACTGGGCTGGATCCTCCAGCAGCTGCCAAAATTCGGGAGAGGGAGGTGGGAGAGCTCCCGGTGCCACTTGGAAACCTCACGGGAGCGTTTTGTGCCCCGTCACAGCCACACCCACACTTTGTTTTCCTCCGTGGTGCGCTCGCACACCTCAGCGGCGTTTATTTAAGTGTATTAAATATATGTGCGTTTCTGCCTGTGTTTTATGCGTTATTTGTATTTCTGTTCTCATACGGAAGATGTATTTTTTTAAATCTTTTTAAAATATGTATATATATTTAAACACACAGATCTTTGCCTGCAGAGGATGGATCAGCAACCTTGATGCAGGAAAGCAGGAGGAGCCCCCCAGGACTGGAGGAAAAACTCAATTCTCCTTTCTCTTCCCCCCCCCCCCTAGAAAAAAAAAATAGATAAATAAAGAAACAACTAGATAAAAATAATAAATTGATAAACGCAGTAATTCTGCTGCAGTGGCCCCTCCTGAAATGACCATTCCGAGTTTTTGGTTGAAGGATTTAAAAACCCGACGGGCTGACAACTTTCCGAGGTGGAGCGAATGAGTGGATGAATTAAGGGTGATGAAACGGGGCTAATGCCCCCCTGTAAATGAGGAGTGTGTAAGCTGCTTGAGGGGCCATTTCATCAGCTGGGATTGCTTCACCCGGCACTTGGGGGGGTAAATTTGGGTATTTAAAGCAGAGCTGAAAGATTAAAGCCCTGTCACTGCAGCCGGGTCTCAGCTTCAGGACTCGGGCAACAACGCTGAGAGGGCTGATTTCTGCAACTCCTCTTTATTTAGGGCACAGAGAAACGAAGCAGAGCAGGAAAGGGGCCATGTCCTGGTGTTAATTTGCAGCAAAACTCATCCCCAAATTGTGCAGTGGCACTTCAGGCACGGCAGCCCGTCCCTGCTGCTGTTTTGGGGAGAGAAGCAGAGGGGACAAACTCATCTGTGGAGATGGGACAGGACAGCAACCCCAGGAAAGGGGGATTTCCACTGCAGCCTTCACATCCAGGGATTTTTTTTTAAAAAAAATATTAACATTTCCCAGCTCTTTGTGACAGAAATGAGGTGCCAGGTGTGACTGGGCCACTTTACCCCTTTTACCTATTTTTCCCCATTTTTCCTCCTTCTGCAGATCCCTGAGGTGATGGGGACCCAGCAGTGTGGATTTCATCCAGGGACCCCCAAACACACCCAGGATCACCCCCTGGATCATGGATTAGCCCTTTTCCAGGCTGGACAGACACAGGGACACAAACAGAGGTGTTTCCCTACATGCCCCATCCCTTCTGCTGCCAAACTCGGGGAGAACAGACCCTGTGGAGCTCCCACAGCAGAAACTGCCCCAAAGCTGGGCAGAAGCTGAGCTCCTGCAGGGCTGAGGGCACATCCAGGAGGGAAAAGCAGAGGGATCAGGATCAGGGAAAGGCAGGGAGAAGCTGCAGCTTGGGCTGTTTCACTCCCTGGGTGTTTCCCTCCCCATTTGGGAGGAACCAGAGGGGAGGACCAGAATTGTCCCTGTTCCATTCTCCCCTGAACACCTCGGGGGACTCTGTAAATCTCAGGCTGGCACCTCAAACAACTCAAACCCCATGATTTTTATCTAACCACTGCTGTGGAGCTTGTCTCTTGCTCCCTCAATAAAATAAAAATTACTTTTACAGGCTCTAAGAGGTTTATAAACTTTCTGGAAGCGATGCACTCCCTGTTTCTGATTTAATAACACACGTGCTTTGCTTAGATAAATACCAGCCATCTTCACTCACACACTTAAGATCATTTGAAGGTATCACAGGGAGAACTTTGCCCAGGAAAACAGAAATGTATTTGACTTAAAACCTCGGGGGTCATTTCAAAGGCCAGCACATTGATGCTTTATTTCAGTGTGCTGCATTAGGGATAAATTTGGTGTGGTTTAAAAATACAGGCACTTACCTTGCCGTGGCTCTTGAAGAGGTAAGGTAGCTCGGGAGCCCGGCCTTTTCATGCCTTTCAAGCCCAATCCACTCCAAAAGGAAGGGTTAAATTAAAAACAGACAGCCTTGATAGGCTCCAAATGGGAGCCTGGCTGCAGCAGAGAGGGCTGAAGAGCCCAGGCTGAGTAGCCACACACGTAACACCGAGAGAGGGCTTTTGAACACAAAGCTTGGCTTAATGGAGAATGTTCCTTGCATGATGCTTCAGGCTCAGCCACTTCCCATTCCCGAGTGCCTCTGCTGCTGGGGAGAGGGAAAAGCACTCCTGGCTCGCTCCAGCCCCTCTCCCCATCTCCATCCTGCCTGCCTTTGCCTCAATCTGCCTTTTCTCCACAGCTCTGCACGCTCAGACTCACCTGTGGAAAATGCAGGGGAGGGATGGATGTGTTGGTGATGAGGGGTGTTATCAGCTCAGCTGAGATAAACTGGGAACCCCTGGAGCACCAGCTTGGGATTGAACTGGGAACTCGGCTGGAATTTCAGCACTGCCAGAGGGAAACGGGAGCTGAACTCCTGGTGGGTCCCTTCCAGCTCGGGATATTCGGTGATTCTGGGAATATTTACACTGGAAGGCCTCTGCTCTGCCCTGGCAGCAGCTCAAGGAGGACTCACAAGATGGGTTTGATGTTGTCTCAGGGCTGAGAGAGGGGAAATGAAGCTTCAAGGAGGAGTTTGCCTCCTAACTGGGATTTGGTGGTGGGGAAGATCCATCCAAGTTTTCCAAGGCTCCTAATTCAACCCTTGGCTTCTGCTGCCTCAAAACCCTGTCATTCCTCAGCCTGGCACTGCCCTTCAGCTGTGCTGAGAAGGAGAAATGCCAGAGTGAGAACTAGAGGGGAAATCAGCCTGGATTTATCCCCAGACAATAAACACTCAGGGTAAAAGCCAGCACTGTAATTTGGACAGAATGGCTGAACCTGCCCAGAAAAGCACAGTAATTCCAGGGCTAAAGTGCCAGGGAAAGGCACAGGGGGATGGAAGTGCTGCTGATGGGAGAAGGTTTTGAGACAGGAAGGCACTTTTGAGGCTTCTATCCCACCAAGGACTGCAGGAATCTCGGGGATAAAAAGGGATACAAATTGAAAGTGTAAAAAGACTGTAGCTTCTACCACAGCTCCCAAACTCAACTATCCATGGCTGGGCTCAACAATTTCATTCCCAAATCCAGAATTTTATCTCTGTGCTGAAAATTTCCCTCATTATCTGATAACCCTCAGCATTTTCTCAAGGCAGAGAACAAAAGCCGTAACATTGACAGGTTTGATTGAAACACTTCCCTTAAAAGTGACACTTATAAATTGGGACCTTTTTAATTATCTAGTAGTTGTTATCAGCAGAGAGATCTGGGCACTTCCAAAACCCAGCAAGATTCTTTTCCTTCCTTTCCTTCCTTTCCTTCTTTTCCTTCTTTTCCTTCTTTTCCTTCTTTTCCTTCTTTTCCTTCGTTTCCTTCGTTTCCTTCTTTTCCTTCTTTTCCTTCCTTTCCTTCCTTTCCTTCCTTTCCTTCCTTCTTTCCTTCCTTTCCTTCCTTTCCTTCTTTTCCTTCTTTTCCTTCCTTTCCTTCCTTTTCTTCCTTTTCTCTCTCTCTCTTTATTTTCCTTTCTCTCCCAAATCAATCAGATATTGGGAGGGAGGCTCAGAACTTTCCCTGGGACCTGCTTTCAATAATTCTCTTTATTTGGTTCCCTATCAATTCCTGCTCGTGCACCCAACCCTTGGGCCCTGCTGGCTCCCTCGGGGCAGAGGTGATTATTCCACCCAGGACCATCTGTACTTTGGGATCTGGGCTAATCCTCTGCTCTCGAAAAAATCCATCCCTGCTGCCGTGCTCCCGCTTTGTTGTTGCCTTTAGCACATTAATGCTCCGTGGTTGGCTTTCATTCCAGCTGTGGAACAATCAGCTGCACAACTCCACCTTTTGATTCCCTCTTTTTTTGTGCTGATGCCTCAGGACCTCCCATGTTTCCCTAATTTCTGTATGAGCCGTGTACATCCTTGCTTTTAACCTCTGGGGCGGGATAATCCTCCTCTTCCCTTTCTTGTCCATCCAACCTTTATTTTATTCCCATTGTTTTCCTCCTGTTCTCTGTGGCTTCTCTCTGATTGTTGGCCACGCTCTGAAGTGTGCCACACTTGCAGCTCCGTGGAAAACCTCACGTGCTTTTCCCACTCAGAGAAACCCTCGGAATAAATAATCCCCAATCTGGAGGAAGTGAGGAGTAACTTCCATAAAACCCACTGGAGCACACAAACCTAAACCACACAAACACTCTGAGCCCTTTTTGATTCCACTTTTGTCTCCTTCTGAAGCCTCAAAAATGAGAAGCTGCACTCCAAGGTCAGAGGGAGCTGTTCTGAGCATCCAGCCTGACCCACAACTCCTCCCAACCCCAGCTCTGTGTCAAAACAGAAAGCACCCAACCTGTGCAATAAAAAAACCACAATTTTCTAAGCCTTTAAATTATATTTGATTCGTCACAATGGATGTAGAGAGGAAAGGAGTGTTTATAAATTGGGGAATGAGCACATTTAGCTCCAGATCTCTGCACAGCTCTCGTTTCTGAGGTTATGTTTGGAGCGTTTGCCTTGAAAATCTGCGGTTATTCACAAACCCTGCACTCAGCTTTTGTAACCACCATTCAGCCTGCAGTTAAAAGGTCAATTCTAGTGGAAAGTGGATTTTATAAATCACTTAAGACAAGCCTCAGTGCACTTGGCTTGGTTTTTCCACCCAGTTTAAGCACACAAATTTCTACATCACCTTTCCTGCGCACGAGCTGTTCCCGTGTCACGTGCACAGGGACAAAACTCCTCGCAAAAAGGAATCACCCTTTATTGCAGGATAATTAAACCTTGTTTTCTTTCATGTTTGCCCCAAACAGATTGCAAAACAAAATAAAATAAAATAGAAAAAAAAAAAAAAAAATCACCTTTTTGATGATCAAAGGGAGAGATTGGTTCCATTACTTGCATTAGGCAGAGTTGGCTGTGCCGTGGCCTTCAGAATAAAGGCAGAAATGTACTTTAGAAAGATCTGAGTAACACACTTTACTCGAAACATTTTTGTATTATGTGGCTTCTTGACTCTTTCAGCTTCCTCTGTATCTGTGCACTTTATTTTAAGCACTCCAGAAGTGGATGACAGGTCTGGGGGGGAAAAGGGGAAAAAAAAAAAGAGAGAGAGAGAGAGAATCGAGTCAGCATCTCACAAATGCATCTTCAAATAATGCTTTAAAAGTGGAAATTGCATTCTGAAATGGCATTTTGTCCATTGCCAAGGGTGAGGTATTCGAAGTGAGGGGATGGTGGTTAATGTTCAAAAGATTTCCTCACTTTGGTCAACGTTAATTTTGAAGGGAAATGTTAAAATGTGGTTTAAAACAAGGAGTGATGCAGGTGGGTACCTCCTAAAAAATTAATAATTTAATATTGACATGATTTTTCCAACCCTTTTTTGTTTTTTCCTTCAGCCCAGCTATTCTTGATATTTGATTTTAATATTATTTCCTGCTTAAAAAGATAAAAAAGTTGTGCTTGTACGTCCCTCCCCAAATCCCCTCTTTCCAGGAGCCAATCTCAGTCAAATTAATTGGACAATTAGCATCCTCAAATGTGCATTTCCCCAAATATTCCTGATGGAAGTGGCAGGATAGAAGGCTGGAAATCCCCAAAAATCTCTGCAGTGAATCTGGAATTTCCTTTTAGAACTGGAGAAGAGTGATAGAAAACCCCACAGACCTCAAAACCTGCTGATTTCTTACTGATGGGAGGAAATTTGGGAATTTTAGGTTTTGGTTGATGTCCCATCCATCTGGCATCTTTAATAATGAGGCTCCTAATCCATAAATGTGTTTTCTGCTCTTCCAAGTTGATGTTGGAGATGCTCAGTTCAATTTGATCACCACATTCAACAAAGCAAAAAACAAAAAGGGTTTTCTGCCAAAATTTTGTTTTGTTTTGAGTTTTGGGGGGACCCAGACTTGGCCTTCAGGCAAAAGAGTTTGCCAATGGTTATTAGAAAATAAGGTGGGAAATTAAACCTGCAAGTCAAAGCTAAGCTTGGAGGCAGGAAAACAGCCAGGAACACGGGAGTCAACGAATCCTAGAAAATATTCTCCAAAATCTTGAGGGATTTTAGGATTTTAGGAGTTTGTGCCTCTTTCTCTCCCACTCCCAAATAAAAGCTGTGTGTGTTACATTTCTACCAAACCAAGATCAGTCCTGGAGGCCCCCAAATAACTCCAGCACACACAAAAAAAAAGAAAATTTTCCAGTTTGTATCCTCCAGCAAGCGCAATTTCACTCCCAACACACATTAAATTCATTTAGCCTAGTGCATTTTTAATAGACATTATTCATCTATTACCTTAATGAGCCTGTGGTGAAAGCATATTGCCTCCCAATTTTCACAAAAGCAGTCGAACACTGCTGCAGCTTTTTCCCCTTTTGCCTTCTAAGGCAGCAGCACGGAGGGGGGAAGGAAAAAAAAGCCATAGAGACAGATATGGTTTTTATTCTGTGTCACAACACTACATTAAGAATAAAACCTTCCACTTAAACACTTAAATGAAAACATCGAGAAACTAATTTACCATTTGTAACCACATGATTTAAGTAGGAGCAGCTTTAATTTTCTTCCCATTTTCCTCATATTCAATGTGAGCCCACATTAGATTTCACTGGCTCAAATCACAACACTTAAAGCCACTTTCATTTTCTTTTTGATTAAATAATTGAAATTCCTGTCACTGCCTGCACTTTACTAGCACACAAATTTTCTGTGTAAAGATAAATACTCTTTTTTCTCCCTTCTCTGCCTGTAGGCTTTTTCTTTTTTGGGGGCTTTTTTTTTTCTTTTTTTTTTTTTTCCTTTTTTTTCCCCCACAGTTTAATCTTAAAAGCAGGCAAGGTTTAGTTTATTGATGGTTCCATAAAATGGATCAGTACTCCATTCACCTATTTCGTGGAATTATACCTCTCCCATTAAGTGATTGTTTGGAGAAATTATGGAAAGCCATCTTCTCTAATTTAGCTGTCGTGGTTGGGAGGTTGTTTCCATCCAGTCCTAAAAGGACAGGAAGCCTGTATCCTCCTCTGCTGCCATCCATTAATGCCTCAAGCCTTGAGGTTTATTCAAGCTTTTCCTTCAATTAGGGTAACAAGTTTTATTAATGCTCCCTAATAAGTTACTCCCACCAAACCCTCTCCAGCTCTGTGAACTGGCAGCAGCGCTTGGAGCCGCTGGGATGGGAGGGGAGGATGGAAAAGGGGTTGGGAAAGGGAATTTCACAAATTCTGGGCTTCATCGAGGTGTGGGGAGCAAAGGGCTCCTCGTGGGTGTGCTGGAGGATGGGTTAATTCTGATTAACAGAGTTCAGATTTGCTTATCTTGGTAAATCTGTGCTTCAGTGCAGGGTATGGGAGAAATAAATATAATAAATTCTATGGGAGGGAGGGAGGGA
>NC_031792.1:3061180-3062924 GCF_001522545.3 Parus major
AGGAAGGAAGGAAGGAAGGAAGGAAGGAAGGAAGGAAGGAAGGAAGGAACAGAAATATTTAAATCACATCACAGATGTTCTCTGCTTTCCTCCATCAACCTCACAATTTAACTCCACACTTTTTCCCCTGAGATGACACAGAACAATTGGTGTTGCCCAAATTCTGCAGCAAAAGGCCCTCAGAAAGTGAATTTAAGTGAATTTAAGTGAATTTAGAGGCTTGGGAATTCCTTCCCCTATTTAAATAATAAAAGTCCCAGGACACCCTGCACTCCCCATCTGGGAAGGGATGGGTCTGACAGCCCAGCTCTGAATTTCCCTCCACTCCTGTCCCAAAATCCCGGGATTCTGAGGTTCTTTACAGCAGCAGTGCCACCCCAATCTGGAGCTCCATTCCTCAGCACAGCAAACCCCTCCTGTCTCCTCACCAGGAAAAATCAGGAGATTTTTGCCATTCCCACAGAGCTGCTGACCCCACCGAAGCAGTGATGGCTCTGAAGTTTGGGTGGAGTTGGCTTGAGGAGAGTTTGGGAGCTTCAAAAGGAGTTTCCAGGTTTTCCACTGAGATCCTGCTTGATTAACTTTGTCTTAATCATCCCCAGGAAAAGCAATTACGGCAACTTTAATTTTCATATAATGCATGAATCCATCCCACATAATTTAAAACCCTTCCTGCCAGTTTTGACTGTGCATTTTCTGATGGGAAAAAAATAATAAAAATTCACAAATAACCCCAAACTTCCAGAGCATTTTCTGATAAAAAAATATAAAAATATACAAATTTACAAATTAACCCAAACTTCCAGAGGCAAATTACCCCGACCTAAGTCAGGCCCAGAATCTTTCTGTGAATGAGGCAAGGTCAGGCCCAGCTTTTAATGCTGAAAGGAGCTCCAAGAAACAGAAGAAAATCATCTTTTCACGACTGCCCCATCCCTTCCCCTCAGCTATTCACCCAGAGGACATTGTCACCATATAATAACTGGCCATGTCAGGATTAATTAAGCAACTCCTGATAAAGCAGATGCTGCTTTTGTCAGGCCCAAAAGTGGGTGCAGGCACAGATATGATGCTAATTGAATCCTTGCTGGCGATTTTTCACCCCTAAATGCACAAGAAAGAATCTTGGAGGCTCATCTGCTCAGCTTGGGCACAGGGGGAAAGGTTTTCAAGGCCAGGAAATGAGCAGCCAAATCCATGAGGGGATTCTTGGGAAAAAATAAGCAAGGCCCTCAAAAAAAAACCTCCTGAGATGCTGAATTTGGGTTGTGCCCTGTTGCCACCACGCCAGCAGGGATCAAGGATTGGTTATTTTGTTTAAATTTAAGGAAAATGAGGATTTTTTGAGGTTTTTTTTTCTCCCTTGGCTAGAGGTTGAAGATCCCATGGGAGGCAGTGGGGGAATTTTTCCAGGATCCATCAGCCCCTGGCAGCTTCAAGGAGGCTCTGACAGCAGAAATATTTCAAATTTCAAAGGCAGAAAGACTTAATTAGACCCTGGGCACCGGAATTCAAAGCTGCTCCTCTCCCTGACAAGCCCCAGCCTGGAACCTGCCTCCCAAATTCACCAATTCTCTCCCTTTTTCCTTCGTGGGGATGCTGGGAAGAGCAAAGCTCAGCTCCAAGCCTTGGTGTTTGAACACACTCAGATGCTCCTGAAACAGCCCCTGAGCACTGAGCAGTGGAGGCAGAAAAAAACAGGGAATTTGGGGTATTAAAGGACCAAAAATGAGGAAATTTGGGG
>NC_031792.1:3063108-3079338 GCF_001522545.3 Parus major
TTTGGGGTATTTAAGGACCAAAACCCAGGGAATTTTGGGTATTTAAGGACCAAAACCCAGGAAATTTGGGGGGCCCAGGCTCTCCTTGGCAGTGCCCAGCAGCCCCTCACCCCCCAAAACTAGAGAAGCAAATTTTGCAAACGAAACTTTGCAAATTAAACCTCACCAAATTGAAGGTTTGACTCCCAGATTTCTTCGTGGACTGACACCAGAATTCCAGTCTAAAAGCTGCTGCCTGTTTAATTTTTTGGCTGTCAGCCTCACTTTTTACCACTCCTGGCACAAAAGAGGTGATTTCTCCACCCCGTAGTTATCAATGAATAATTAAATCTCTTCTAGTACCCCTATGCTGAGAATGCCTTTTAAATTAAAATATTTTCCATTTGATTTTTGTTAGCTGCTCAATGAAAATTGGGAAAAATAAGCTAATTACAGCTCTCCTAATTAAGCTCCTACAATAACCCCGTAATTATGCCCATATTTATCACCTTGGTGCTGGACACTTTAACCTGTTGTGGTTTGTAATTATTCTGGGGCTGTAGGTTCTCTCTCTTGGTCTGGCTAGAATTTGAATTTAGTGTGGAAACAAACTCTGTGCTTATCAAACTGTAATTGGGGTAATTTAGGAGGGGTTTTTGGTAATTTATGAGGGGGGTTTTATCAGCATCAAGCCCAGGTTAGAGAGCTGGGCTGGGTTAAAGCACACTTAAAATGTGTTTTATTAAAGGGAAATTGTGGCTGTGGAAATCGCTGCTGAGCAGGACAAAAATGGCCTTTTTTCCCCCAAAATAAATGTTGGAGAAAGGCTGAAATGCAGACAAACTGCAGGAGATGCCAGCCCCTGGTTTTGGAGCTGGTTTTGTTTTGTTTTTACATTCTGGGGAGGATGCACAAGGTGGAGGAGCTGAAGGGAAACGCTTTCCCTCTCCTTTAATGGAGAACAAATGGGTTTACAGGGAAAAAACATCCTCTCCTGGACTGATATTTGTTCAATTCCATCCATGCTGACTGCCAGGGAGAAAAATCCCTTTCCTTTTGGTGCCTGAAGCGCTCACAAATCCATAAGAGCTGCTGGTTTTCCTGGGAAAAGCCAATTCCCAGCAGCTCCCTGGAGGCAGCAGGTGGAGACTCCTCTGCAGAGAGACCCTTCCCTCCCTGGCTCCAAGGGGTCAAAGGTGTAAAACTGCAGAAAAAGGGGTTTTTTTTCTGGTAAAATATTTGTATTTCACAAGCTCTGGGAGCTGGGGTTACAGGAATTATTTGATTTCTCGAAGTGCTGTGAGAATTCAGTGCTGCTGGGTTGAAGAGTTGGAGAATTCTCTTTTTTTTCCCTGAGTCAAAGGTGTAAAACTGCAGGAAAAGGGTCTTTGGCTGCTAAAATATTTGTATTTTACAAGCTCTAAGGGTTGGGGTTACAGGAATTGTTTGATTTCTCGAAGAATTGCAAGAATTCAGTGCTGCTGGGTGGAAGAGATGGAGAATTCTTCATTCCCCAGAGAGGAGAAAGGAAAAGGAAGCTGCTTTTCCCCCCCAAAAAAAATATCCAGACTAAAATTGCCTGCTTCAAACATCCAACAAGCTGAACTTGGATTTCTGGATCCTTTCCTTGATGAAAGGATAAATTCAATAAATTTATTTAATTCATAAATGAATAATAATCAATAAAATGAAATTAAATCTGCACAATGAGACAGCAAATGGAGTAAAATGAATTGGATTTTATACAGCAAACTCAGCTGAATTGTGGGGGTCATCAGTCTTTTGAGGACAAATCATGGAATATTCTGGGTTGGAAAGCACCCACAGGGAGGAGCCCCAGAATTCTAAATAAACCCCACAGTCAAAGTCAGAGGTTGAGGAGGCCCCAGTCAGCACCACAGGGTTTATTAATTGTGAAGAAGAGAGAAAAATTACAGCAGGGTGATTTTTTTCCACTAAAACTTTATGTGAACACTGAGAAATTTGTGAAACCCTGGCATTTTCCTGCTCTGAAATGAGGGGGCTCCCAGCACTGCCCCCCACTTTCGAGGCCATTCAGAGCTGATTTATTTCTTGAGGCTGCAGAGGCTACAAAATCAAGCCATTACAACCTTTTAAAAGCTTTCTTGCCACAAACCAAAAATATCCCTGGCTGACAGATGCAAGCTGTCAATAAGGAATTTAAGAACTCAGTATGGAGAGTGGAAAGAGTGCAAAGTCTTGATAAACATCTCAAATTGGGTCTTACTCAGTGGGAAACAAGTAGTTTGTAGTGGTAATTGTAAAGGGCATTTTACATCGAATCAATTAAATGAAAATCTTTTAAACCCTTTTTAAAAAGAGACCTTTTTAAGTTAACAGGTGATTTTAATTGGAACCATGGGACTTGCAGCCCGGGAGGTGGGTTGGGGTTTTTTTTCTGTTGAGGAGGGTTTTTTTTTTGGAAGCTTTCAATATAGGGGAAAATCGATCCACTTCCATCAGCATCTGAACTCCCAGAGCCTTGAGGAGTGAGGCTGAGCAAGAATTGCAGTTTGCTCTGGTTTGTGAAGCTTTTCCTCACAATTAAATGTTTCTCCCTAATTGTGAAAGGTGCAGGAAAATTTATCAAGGATAATTATTTTTAGTCTCTGCCGTTACCTACTGTAAAACTTCTTTAGAGCTATTTTATGTTTAAATTTGAGTTCAAACACCCCAGCTGACACACTCATAAACAGCAATTCCATGTGAGTAAAATTCCAGGAACTTATAAATTCCTTTCCTTGCTTTTTAAGAACCCTAAAGATGTTCTGCAGGATTATCTGGAGCAGGCAGTGAGGGATGAATCCCACGAGCACAAAACTTTCCCTTGAAGGAAATGATATTTTGGCCATTGCCTCTTTGAGCTGGTGAATTCCTTCCCTTCCCAAGGCTCTGCAATCCATGAAATCCTGCTGTCCCTGCCCTGCAAGGTGTGATTCAGGATCAGCTCACCTGGCAGGAGGAGAGGGAAAAGCAGGGATAACTCACACAGGTAAAGGCTTGGAGCTGCCTCCCTGCAGAGCTCCAGGGGCAGAGATTTACTGGGTTAAGCTGTGCATCCTTTATTCCTCAAAAATTCCTTAGAAATCAGCTCCTGGAAGTGCCAGGGAAATGTCTGGTGTGTCTCAGCCCGACAGCTGAGCTCCAGGGGGAAGAAGAGGCAGAAAATAAATCGCACAACCTAGGTTCATTTCCCAGATTTGGGTGGGGAAAAAAAGCCCTCAAAGGAGCACTGAGGAGTCCCAAGGGGGAAAAAAGAACCCTCGAATGATCTGGGGAAACTGAGGAACTGAGGAGTTCCTCTGGGAGACTCAGAGAGGGAGAGAACAAGGAGACCCCGGTGGATCCGGGATCAGCAGCTCCTGGGATTTCACTGGCATCTCCCTTAACGCAGCCCTAGAGTCACATCCTGATGTTATCTCCAGCAGATAAAAACGTACGAGCCTCTAAAGGAAGGGTTGAAGCCTCCTGGAAGTGGGAATAAAGCCTGGGGGAATGGGCAGGCTGGATGTGAGGAGGAGTTCCAGGAGGCAAAGCAGCCGGGGATGATCCTGGAACCCTCCCCGTGCTTCCAGCCCTTCCCTCCCGCCCTGAACTGCGGGGTCGAGCCAGGTGATTCCCCTGTTATTCCTGTGTTTGGGACACGGGAAACATGAAAACATCCTCCCAAAAACCAAAACCTTCCCTGGGAGCGTCCAAGGCCAGGTTGGATGGGGCTTGGAGCAACTTGGGATAGTGGAAGCCCAGGACAGGGGGTGGGATGGGATGAGCTTTAAGGTCTCTCCCAAACCATTCCACGATTTCCTATCCGCTGCCAGGCATGGTTTTAATCCCTCCTGCCCTTCCCTAACTCTGCTCTCACTCCCACACCCCCCTGGCTCCCCAGAACCCCGGCAGGGCGGCGGGGGAAACTGAGGCACAGGCATCAGGGGTGGGGGGAGGCAGCATCCATCCCTCCCCTGCATCCCCAGCTCTCTCCCAGCTTTCCTCCACGGAATTGCTGTGCTGGTGGCGTGCTGGGAGTGATTAGTGGGAGTGTGAAGTTATGGAGTGGGGGATCCAATCCCAGCCCTATTTGGAGGGGTGAGCTTTCCACGGGTTTTCTCCCTGCCTGCCACAATCTGCACAAATAGGCTTTTAAATTAAGCAGTGATTTGGAATATAAGTGAGTGCATTTAAGCTGCTAAGAGACGGAAAGATCCTAATGGCTGAAATATTTGTCATATCACAAATAAACTGGCTGGATCGGGAGCCACTAATATAACTAATTTTTACCAAATCCTTCACTGCTCTGTGAGAGAAAATGAGGTCAGCACAGGTTGAGGCAACAGCAAATGAGCAGCTGCCAGGAGGCAGCACAGAATACTGATAAAGGACTCTGCAGGAACTGCACTGCCTGCCCACAGAAACAGGAATCACTTTGTTCAAATTAAGATATAGCTTCTTCCAGAGCATCCAGGGCTTTAATGGAAAGGTGCCAAGGAATACAGGCTTCCAATGGATCCGGAATACAAATGTGTTCCCAAGGCTCCCCACACCTGGGCTCGTCCAGGTTTTATCCATCTGTGAGGTTTGGGGTGGGGGAGAGGGCAGGAGGGTGCCCTGGGGAAGCTGATGAGAGTCCCTGGGATTCCTACAGCTCCTCTGGGATTTTCCAGTTGCAGGAATTAAACCCTGACTTAATCACATGGAGGAAAAGTGAAAGTAAGAGGAGTTGGCAGTTTGTTTTAACAGAGAAAACCAAGCCCAGATCCCACAGAGACTGTGCCAGGAGCAACTCTTGCACCTCTAGAGGCTGAGGAACCAAAAGGAACCCCCCCAAATCCCCTGGTTTGTGCCAGGACAAGGTGCTCATGTGGGGAATAACTCACTTTGGGAAGAGGGAAAAGCTCTGTGCTTTTCCTGCCGTGCTCCAAAGGCTGCCCCAAACATTTGGGACCAGCTGGGTTCTATGGCCTGGTTCTATGGGAAAAACATCAGAATTGTTTTCATTCTCATAAATGATTTGAGAACACTTTGGAAAGGGAATTTTCTCCCTCCTTGACAGGCATGAGCAGCCTGTCTTAGAATAAGAGGAATATTTTGGTCATCATTGGCCCTTTTCATCCCTAAATTCCAAATGAGTGGGGAAAAAAAAGGAATTCCATGGGTCAAATGGGAAACTGAGGCACAGAATGTGCTCAGAAGGAATCATGGAATATCCTAAATTGGGAGTGACCCACAGGGAACATCCAGTCCCACTCCTGGCCATGCACAGACACCCAAACAATCCCATATTATCCAGCCCCTCCTGGAGCCTCGGGGCTGTGCCCATTCCCTGGGGAGCCTGGGCAGTGCCAGCACCTCTGGGGGAATAACCTTGCCCTAAAATCCAGCCTGAACCTGCCCTGGCCCAGCTCCTGTCCTCCACTGTGACCCCACCATGGCAAAAAACAACTCAGATGGGGACCAGGGTGTCCTGTTGTTATTTGGGATGATTTTTAATGCAGGATCACTCAGATATAACCCCAAATCCCCGTGCCATGGGAGAGGGGCTCTCCTGGGATCGATCCTCAGCGAGGGGCACGACGAGCACTTGGGAAACATCAGCCAATTTAAGTAAAATAAGCTTGACATGGATTAGCAATCGCAACAATTCCTAAATGGAACAGGAGAGGGGTTCATATTTGATAACCATTAAATGGTTTAATGAAATAATTATAAGCCAGACCCCTGAGCCTGGCCACGATCGATAGCCATGAGCTCTGAGCAGCAGCCTGACCCAAGCCCTGCCGCCCTCCCAGCGCTCCCCAGCAGGCAGAGTGCGACCATAAATGTGATTGACACTAAAGTTGCATTAAAACACCCCCATCAAGGGCAGTAATAGATTAAAGGCCGCTGTGGCACTGCAGTGGGCTGGTCAATACCCTTTATTTCCTGCATCAGCCCCAATTTTGCCACCCTCCCTCGCACTATTAGTGGGAGTCGATGCGCTGTCGATGCCTGGCGCTGGCAGAGCTGCATTAATGCAGGCTCACAAAAGCAGGGAGCGTGGAATTATCACTTCACTCACTTTCAAATTACAGCCTAATGCTGTCTGCAGGCAGCTTGTGACACGTTAACACTCGGCGAGCTTCGCTGGGGCCGGGCTAAATATTTCATGTGTAAAGATTGCAGGGAGATTTGATGGCTGGAATAAGTCCTGCTGCCCGGTGGGAAATCATTCCTGGGGAGAGAGGTGGGCATTGCTGGGCAAGCAGCAGGGAAGGGATGATGGTGATGATGAGGGAGAGTGGAAGAAGAGCAGGGAGGAGGAGGAGGAGGAGGGAGCTGAGTGCTCCTGTGTGCTGAGTAAAGGCAGCGCTGGGAAGAAATCCACACCTTACCCCCAGGTACCAGGATTAGGTGCCCTGTTGCTGCTTTGAAATGTTGAATAATCCCCCAAAATACATGAAACTTGTGCAAAAATGCTTTATCTATATATCTATATATATATATATACAAACACACATATATATGTTTTTATATATATATATACACATATATATTTATATATATTTATTTATTCTTTATTTATATATAATTTTATTTATTTATATATATGCTATTTATTTATTTATTTATTTATTCTTTATTTATATATATAATTTTATTTATTTTTATATATATGCTTTATTTTTATTTATTTATTTATTTATTCTTTCTTTATTTAATATTTATATTATATATATGCATTCTTTTTATTTATGTATTATTTATTTATTTCTCATTTATATTATACTATATATGTGCTTTGTTTATTTATACTTGTTTATATATTCATTTGTTATTATTTATATTGTATATATGTTTCATTTATTTATATTATTTATTTATTATTTATATTTTATATGTATAACACATACATAAGCACACATATATGTGCTTTATTTATATTATTTATTATTTTTTATTTATATTTTATATATATACACACATATAAACACACATACACACACATGCATATGCTTTATTTATTTATATTGATTATTTATTATTTCTATTATTTATTTATTTATTATTTTTATTTTATATATATACACACACATACACACACATATATATGCTTTATTTATTTATATTATTTATTATTTTTGATTATTTTTATTTATATTTTATATATATACATATATAAGCACACACATATATATGCTTTATTTATTTATTATTTATTATTTATTTATTATTTGTATTTATATATATATAAGCACACACACACATATATGCTTTATTTATTTATTTATTATTTATTTATTATTTAAATTTTATATGTATATACACATATACACACACACACACACATATATATATATATGCTTTATTTATTTTCCACTGTGGCTCATAAGCCAGCCCATCACAGTCCTCTCCACAGGCTGTCATTCCTCAGATCCCAGCCCCACTTCCAGGCACTCCAAAGGCTCTGGACTGGCAAGGAAAGCTCTGGTTCCAGGCTGGTTTGGCTCCAAACCCACTAATCCCGTTTTTTCCCAGCCCCAGGGCCTGTGCCTTGGCTGCTCCTGAAGCAAAGCTCGTGGATTTCAGCAGGAACAAAACAAACCTGGATTAATTCAGGGAATGGAAAAGCAGGAATTGAACAGGAACAGGAACCCAAGGCTCAGCGCTCCTGCCTTGGCTGCATTTTGCCTTTAAATCCCTCCTAAAATGAGAATTTCCAGCCAGTCTCCATCCGTGCCTTTCCTCTTTCCTCTCACCTTTCCTCAGTAAAATGAAGTTTTGTGGGTGTTGCCTGCATTGGATCCTCAGTTCTGGCCCCCAGGGACAGCTCTGGGAATTTCCAACCCAACCTGACCCAATTTCAGCAGAAGAAGGAAAATCTTGAATTCCACTTTATTAAGAAAGGAAGAAAAATGAATTCAAGATTATAAAGAAAAGGAAATATCTCAGAGTCAAGAACTTGAAATTACCCGTGAGGTTTACTAAAATCAGTTTCCCTGCTTCGCAGACAACTCTTTGGGTTTCCTTGTTGTGATCAATACAAAAATCCCATAAATTTGGTTTAGTTTTCCCTCGTTTTTCCACCAGAAGTGCCTGGTGCTGCTGGGGCTGCAGCAGCTCCTTCTGTCCCCTCTGGGTCCCCCATGGCCCAGCCCCTGAGCTCCTCCTGTGTTTGTAGGATTGACCCTCCAAACCCTCCTCCCTGAGCCCCACCAGCTGTGAGAGAACTCCCTTAACCCACAGAATACCCTAAAACATCACTTTCCAAACCCCATTTCCACTTCCTGGCCCTCAAGGCAACAAAACCCTTGCACACAGCGTTAATGGGAGGTGCTGCTCTGGCCCAAATTAAACACCATCCATGTTTTGGGGTGATGTAACAAACCCAGAGGGGTCCCAAAAAAGGGACCTGTGCCATTCCGTGGGCAGGTGCTGCTATCTGGTGGCCCAGCACCAGCAGTGCCAGCAGGGTCCCCAAACCAAAATGTATTGAAACCCTAATTCCCCCTCCTTGTTTTGTGTGATTAATTAATTCATTATTCCCCAGTTATTATTAGGGAATTCTCACGGCTGGCAGCATGGGGAAACTGAGGCACAAAAGCACTTGGATTGGGCTGGGACAGGTGAATTTCTCCAGAGGTTTTTCCAGGGCTGGCTGGGGGTTTGGGATAAAACAGGGATGAGCACTCAGGGATGTTTGGACCCAAATTCAGCCCAGGGATGTGGCAGAGCTCGGTGGGGGCTGGTGCTGTGTGTGGAGCTGAGGATGGAGAAGGGACACAGGAGCTCTGGTGATGGATCCCAGCTTTCCTTGGAATGCCTGAACTCCTGACTGTAAAGGAAGTGGGGAAAGAATTCCCTGAGTGCCCCTGAGGAGTTTCCATTTTACACATTTAATTCTGTGTCAACCCCAGGGCTTGGGTACCAGACCCAGCTCTGGCACAGCCCAAAAACAACCTGAAGCAGCTGGATGGAACTTGATGGGAGAATTCCTGCTGGGATCCTGAGGCAGGATTCATGGGAACAGCTCAAGGGGAATTATTGCTTTGGAGGTGGGTAAAGCCCCACACTGGTCATTTGAATAAATATATTTTATGTGTATTTTTTTATATTTAAGAAAAAATATTTTTCAGCCCTGCACTGGATCATCTCTCCCATGCTCCCTCAACCCAGAGATAAGAATTTTCTGATTCTAGATGCAATTTAATTAATTGTTCCTCCACTGGTAGTATATAAATACAAATTTATACATACAGCATGTTTTTCATTGAAGACTGAGACAGTGCCCACTTTTGCTGAAAAGCCACCTCTCCCCAAATTCTCCAACTCCTCCCCTCTGAACCATGCTGCAAGTTCAGACATTTCAGCTGGTAATTCCCTTAGGAAAATCTCATCCAGTATTCATATTTACAAGATGCAATTTACAGGCTGGATTCATCCAAAAGGTCTTTTCCAACCTAATTAGTTCTGAGATTTCACATAATAACCCTTATCAAAACATTGAATTAACATTTAGGGTGGAGTTAAAATATTAAGCAGCACCTGGTTCCAAACCTCTTTTCCCACTGCAACACCCACCTGGATGATGCCCAGTTAAGCAGCAATTATTTGTATTTTAGGATTTTTCCCTTTATTGACTCTGGTCAGCTGGTACAAACAAGTGAAGGCAGAGACAGTGTGATGCCCATTAAATAGTTTTTATTCTTTAGGACATGAATTGCATTTCCACTCATTTACAGTACTGTAAAGTGCAATGGTATTCATCTCCCACCTGTGCACATTTTCAAGTATTTAAAATGCCCAGAAAAAAAATGTTTTGTTCCATTTTGATTTCATTTTTTTTTTCCTTTCCTTTCTGTGTTTACAGCAGCTCAGTTATGGAGTTTTTAATCTGGCAAAATAAACCCAGATGTGCCTACAGGATTGGGTCCTTCACTCCAACCCCCAGCCGGGGGTCTCCTCCAACACTAACTGCTAGTGGAATGCATTTCCCGCTGTCCTTAGTCCACCTCCTCGATGGTTGGGCCAGAGGAGGCTCCCCCGGAGGGAGGAGCTCCACCCCCTGGGAATCCTCCAGGCATCCCACCGGGCATCCCTCCTGCGCTCTGGTACAGCTTGGTGATGATGGGGTTGCAAACCTTCTCCAGCTCCTTCTGCTGGTGCTCAAACTCCTCCTTCTCGGCCGTCTGCAAAAGAAACAAAGAGCTCAGCTGCTTCTGTTCATGACACAGCACAGCCTGAGTGCCACATTGCAACAGTCTGGGCTGGTTCAGCCCCAGCACCAAGCCAGGCTTTATTCATTAAAGGCAGAATCTGCTTGGTTTTAGCATCTCACACTGCTCCTGGAGCAGGGAGCAATTCTGCATCATCCTGTAACAAATTCCAGCTGGGAACAGGAGGGATTGGAAACTCTTTGTGCTCCCAAGCTGAGGTCGCTCAGACATCCAAGGAAGGTACTTGGACCAACACCAGTCTTTCGACTTCTGGTGGAAACTACGAATGGCTTTGGAATCTCTTTCATCACAGCAACCAGGGCTTCTCCTCCTCCATCCTCGACTTCCCCTGTGGCTCGGCCAGACCCTGGGAACTCAACATGGAATGTGACATACCTGGTTCTTGTCCAGCCAGTTGATGATCTCATTGCATTTGTCCAGGATTTTCTGCTTGTCATCATCAGAGATCTTGCCCTGGAGCTTCTCATCTTCCACAGTGGCTTTCATGTTGAAGGCGTAGGACTCCAGGGAATTCTTGGATGAGACCTTATCCCGCTGCTTCTCATCCTCTGCCTTGTACTTCTCTGCCTCCTGCACCATCCTCTCGATGTCCTCCTTGCTCAGTCGGCCTGCAGAGAGCACAACTCATCAGTCTGGACTCAGTCCTTTTTAGGGAATTATCTCAAATTCCCAAACATTACAAACTTCATATCTGGGGGGTGAGGAGGCCTAGAAGGTGCCTTCTTATGAATTTTTTAATTACTGCAACTTAAAGGCTCACACAGATTTATGTGTGTGAAAACACTGTTACAGCCAAGTTCTGACTAAAACACAAGGCAGAGCTTGACATCCCCATTTTTCAGTGCTCTCCCAGCCCTCAGGAGAGCAGATCCTTACCCTTGTCATTTGTGATGGTGATCTTGTTCTCCTTGCCAGTGCTCTTATCCACAGCAGACACGTTCAGGATGCCATTGGCATCGATATCAAAAGTGACCTCGATCTGAGGGACTCCTCTGGGGGCAGGGGGAATTCCAGTCAGCTCAAACTTGCCCAGCAAGTTGTTGTCCTTGGTCATAGCACGTTCTCCTTCGTACACCTGAGGAGAAAAACCATCACACTGTGTCACTGAAATCATAATAATGGGTTATTTCATTATTATCCTGAAGGGATGTGGTCGCTCAGACATCCAAGGAAGGTACTTGGGCCAACACCAGTCTTTCGACTTCTGGTGGAAACTACGAATGGCTTTGGAGTCACTTTCATCACAGCAACCAGGAATTTACAAATTACAGGAATTTAACACCTCTGGCCTAAAAATTACCTCAAGCACCAAGCAGTGAAAGCACTGAGAGTGTCCTGTAACTAGCCCAGAGCTCTCTGCTCACCTGGATCAGCACCCCAGGCTGGTTGTCAGAGTAGGTTGTGAAGGTCTGGGTCTGCTTGGTGGGGATGGTGGTGTTGCGCTTGATCAGGACTGTCATGACCCCCCCAGCTGTCTCAATACCCAGGGACAGGGGAGTGACGTCCAGCAGCAGCAGATCCTGCACGTTCTCAGACTTGTCTCCAGACAGGATAGCAGCCTGCACAGCTGGAGAGAGAGACACAGCGTTAAAAACCCCGCCAGATGCACCCAGTGAACCGTGCAGGTGGCACCAGGCTCGCTCAGACATCCAAGGAAGGTACTTGGACCATCACAAGTCTTTCGACTTCTGGTGGAAACTACGAATGGCTTTGGAATCTGATTCATCATTGCAAGTCCAAGGGGAATTCCTACAGCTTTGCAAAGCTTTCGTGATTCAGCTGGAAAACCCAGGGCCCCACACCAGAGCTTGCAGCACCAAGAGCTGCATTACCTGCACCATACGCCACAGCCTCATCGGGGTTGATGCTCTTGTTGAGCTCTTTGCCGTTGAAGAAGTCCTGCAGCAGTTTCTGGATCTTGGGGATGCGCGTGGAGCCTCCCACCAGCACGATGTCGTGGATCTGCGACTTGTCCAGCTTGGCATCCCTCAGGGCCTTCTCCACGGGGTCCAGGGTGCCACGGAACAGGTCAGCATTGAGCTCCTCAAAGCGAGCCCTGGTGATGGAGGTGTAGAAGTCGATGCCCTCGTAGAGGGAGTCGATCTCGATGCTGGCCTGGGTGGAGGAGGACAGGGTGCGCTTGGCGCGCTCGCAGGCGGTGCGCAGGCGGCGCACGGCACGCTTGTTCTCGCTGATGTCCTTCTTGTGCTTGCGCTTGAACTCGGCGATGAAGTGGTTCACCATGCGGTTGTCGAAGTCCTCCCCACCCAAGTGGGTGTCCCCTGCCGTGGATTTCACCTCAAAGATGCCATCTTCAATGGTCAGGATGGACACATCGAAGGTGCCGCCGCCCAGGTCGAAGATGAGAACGTTCCTTTCAGCACCAACCTGGAGAAAATGATGTTTTCATTACTCAACTCTCCGCACTGCTCCAGCAGTTTACACTGGCCAGACACAGTGACCCCTGCATACCTTCTTGTCCAGCCCATAGGCAATGGCAGCTGCTGTGGGCTCGTTGATGATTCTCAGCACGTTGAGCCCTGCAATAGTTCCAGCATCTTTCGTTGCCTGGCGCTGGGAGTCGTTGAAATAGGCTGGGACAGTCACTACTGCATTAGTAACAGTCTGCAGGACAGAGCAAAAACAGCTCAGTCAGGGACATCAATCCTCACATAGAACAACTTATCACATCTCACTCTGGTCCCAAGACTCACCTTTCCAAGATAGGCTTCTGCAATTTCCTTCATTTTGGTTAAAACCATGGAAGAGATTTCTTCTGGGTAGAAACTCTTTGTCTCGCCTTTGTACTCGACCTGGACCTTGGGTCTGCCAGCATCGTTCACCACAGTGAAGGGCCAGTGCTTCATGTCAGACTGGACCACAGAGTCATCGAATCTGCGCCCAATCAATCGTTTTGCATCTGGAAAATATGATTTAGCCATATTAGTAAGTCATTCCTAATTAAAAACTTAGAATTCTTACTAAAAATACAGAATATTTTCAATCACTATCTCTTGCTTAATATTGTTACTGCCATAAGATTCAGGTGCAGACACTAAGTTTCATCTCTTTGATGTGTAATCAGTGCTATCACTCAAATACTGCAAATGCTCTGCCATAAACCACATTGTGACACCTAATTAAGATCATTGAAGACTATCTACCCTGAATAACTTGCTGTATGACAAATGCTTTTTTAAATACCATTTTTCCTACATCTAATAACTTTTAACTTCCAATTACACAACTGTAACCAGGTTAGAAATAACTTATATACTTTAATTTCTTTGAGAAAGCTTTAGCCTTGCTGCTAACCAGGAAAAACCTCTTGGATCACTCCCAAGAGTGCCAATCCTGCAGCCTTACCAAAGACTGTGTTGGTGGGGTTCATGGCCACCTGGTTCTTGGCAGCATCCCCGATGAGCCTCTCTGTGTCTGTGAAGGCCACGTAGCTCGGTGTGGTGCGGTTGCCCTGGTCATTGGCAATGATCTCCACCTTCCCATGCTGGAACACTCCAACACAGGAATAGGTGGTGCCAAGATCAATCCCGACAGCTGGTCCCTTCGACATCTTGTCTGAAAACAAAGAGAAGAGGAAAAATAAGAATAATTTAGTTAAAAGTGAAGCTGGTGTAACTTGCCAAAAAAAAAAAAATTGGGTATTTAATCTTTTAAATTTTGAAAGGCAGGCGACATGGGGCTGGGAGCATCCCGGTGTAGTAAAATATGCGCTACTCCAAGGAATTGTAACTGGATCCTAACCCGCTCTGTGGATTCCGGATGATCCCTGGAATTCCATCCCCGTTATCCCACGTGGCCCCAGCAGCGCACACCGCCTGCATTCCCCGCCTCCGCCGCTGGGCGTCCCCCGCACCACGTGGCGCGGGACTCCCAGTCCCAGCGTGCCCCGCGCCTCCCGCGCAACGTGACCACGGCGGCGGGGCGTGCCCGGGGGCTGCCGGGAAATGGAGTCCCCGCCGGGCGGGCCGCGTGCGCTGGCACAGCCCCAGCCCCGTGCGACACCGATCCCCCCCCCCCTTTGAGCCATCCCTCCCCCACATCCCACACGTGGCTGCTCTCCACCCACGCGGCTCCTTCCTTCCTCACCGCCGGGCACTGCAGCACCCGCTATGCCCCGGCACCGCCCCAGGCCGCCCCCCAGCGACTTAAGATCGCCGCTGCGCCTCTGCAGGCCCTCCCCTCTTTTCCCCTCCCCCGTTTCAATAAAAATTAATGGAGGCGGGGGAAAAAAGCGGAGTCCCCGCTCCTCCCCCTCCCGCGGCGCATCTCATTTAGGAGAAAAGCGTCCAAACGCCGGGTTAAAAAAAATGCACCGCAGCCACCCAAAATGAGACTGTACTCGCCACCCCCTCCCCTTTCCCGCAACAGAACGAATCCTCAGGACACAAAACCATCCGGGAAGGCCCCCAGCCTTTTCCAAACCTCCTCAGAGCTGCCTCCAGCACCCTCCGTACACCACTCCACAGCGACTACGTCCCTCCATGCCCTGCCCCGTCCCGCATAGCGTTCCCCCAGCCCCGTTACCTGCAGTCCGGCCCGGTCTCTCGTTCAACCACTGGGCAGGCTCACAGCTCAGCTCCGGCTCGCTCAATGCCCCGCGCCCGCCGCGCCGCACTTTTATACCCGCCCAGAACCTTCCAGAAGGCCACGCCTCCCCCGCACGGCTCTGACCACTCAGCGCGTGGATCCCGCCCTCCCACCCGCCAGTGATTGGTCCGTGCCGTGCGTGACGCGCGCCGGAAGGGGGCGTAGAGCGCCGGCCGGCCCCGCGTTCTCGAACCTTCATGCGCTTTCCCCGCGCCCCCCCAAACCCCGCGGCGGGCGCGGCTTTCCTCGCGCCTCGGCCAATCAGAGCCCGCATATCCAGTGACGACACGGCTGGAGGGCGGGGCGCGGGGAGAGGGCGGGCTTTTAAGCCAATCGTCGCGCTGCGCGCCGGATCCTTATTTGCATATTTCGCAATGGGGCGGGAGGGGCCAATCGGCGCGCGGGAATGGCGGGTGATTTGCATAGAGGGCGGTGGGGGAAGGAGAGCGGCGGGCAAGGGGAAGCGCAAGATGGCGGCGCCATGAGGGGCAAGCCTCGGAACGGCCCTCAGGGATCCCCCTGTGCCCCCGAGCCCCGCTGTGCCCGCCGAGATCACTCCTTCCCCTCAGGAATGGCGGCATTCCCCGTTCTCATGCTCGCAGCCATTGCCTGGCGTTTCCCGCGGCGTGTTCTCAGTAAATCTCTCAAGTACAATAACCAGCATCCTCCATCTTCCCTTCTGCAATTCAAAGGGACGTTCCCAGGTTTACCCCCGCGCCCTGTTTCTCTCGCAGGAAGCCGTGTTTGCGGTGTTTTAGACACCGGAACTGCTTATTCCACAGAGTAAAAGCCCCCTCATCATCTCCACACTTTATAATCCATCCTAAATGTCCCCATCCATCAGCAGCCTCAGTGCAAGCCAAGGGCAGGCTGTCAGCCCTTGGTGTGTCCTGCATGGATAATCCAACTCCCTGCACGGATTTATTGCCGTGGGAAGGGAAATGGCTGCAAACCGTGGGGTTTTTGGTGTCCTTTGGGATGAGGGGAGCTGGGCAGAGGTCGGGAATCACCCGAGGTCATGCTCAGGGCTGTGACCTGCACCCAGTGCAGCCAATGTTTACATGGAATAAAGGCTGAGTGGAAAAGCCAGGAGCAGGGAACACAAACAGAGTCCTGGCCAGGCTGGACATACTGGGAAAACAGGCAAAGGAACTTCCATTTAAAGGGGTAAAAACTGCACAAAGAAAGCATTTCATGTTCTCCCAGATTGGCTTTAGACAAAAATGTCCTTGGTAGCACTTAAAAGTCCAATACAGGGACACAGGAACAGATGTTCCTTGTGTCTCTGTGTGATAATTTGCTGTGTGCAAGCCACATCCTGGGACAAGGGCGGCCACATCGCTTTCCGTGGCAATTTGGGGTGACCTCGGCGAGGGGACGTGATGCAGAGATCTGGCTCAGCTGGTGACCCAGT